>NW_012107474.1:3162357-3163174 GCF_000951045.1 Mandrillus leucophaeus | reverse complement strand
TTTTTTTGAGAGTTTTGTTCTTGTTGCCCAGGCTGCAGTGCAATGACACGAACTTGGCTCACCGCAACCTCCAGGGATTCTCCTGCCTCAGACTCCTGCCGAGTAGCTGTGATTACAGGCACGCGCCACCACACCTGGCTAATTTTGTATTTTTAGTAGAGACATGGTTTCTCCATGTTGGTCAGGCTAGTCTTGAACTCCCGACCTCAGGTGATCTGCCCACCTCAGCCTCCCAAAGTGCTGGGATTACAGGCCTGAGCCACCATGCCCAGCCCTCCCAGGAATCTTTAAAAAGGTACCAGATGATGCCCAGACCCCTCCAATTAAGTCCAGATTTTTAAGAGATTTTTTTTAAAAGGTCTGCAAGTGATTCCAGCGCACAGTCTGGGAACTAACCGCTTATGTAAGGTCTGGAAAACCTAAGAAACCACTCTTGACCCAGCTCTCTGGTGACCAGGAACTTATGTCTACCAGACCCAGGGCCTTCCCTTGCTGAAACATGCTGGCTAAACTCTGTTTCTTCCTAGCAGACAGCAGCCCTCTCCCTCCAGCTCAGAAGCTACGTCAGCAGTTGTTGGTTAGTTGGTTGGTTAGGTTGTGTCTCTCCTTAACTTCCTCCACTTCTGAAGACACCTGCAGTGACCTGATGTAGACTTGGTCACCCCACTGTCCCCCCAGCCTTAGGCCCAGGAACCATGTCTTTGGAGGAGGCTCTCCTGCAGGCAGCTGGTTGCATCTAGCATGCTTGGATTCCTGCAGGCAGCTGGTTGCGTCTAGTTTGCTTGGATTCCTGCAGCAGCTGGTTGCATCTAGCATG
>NW_012107474.1:3143524-3160452 GCF_000951045.1 Mandrillus leucophaeus | reverse complement strand
TTCAGTGAAGTCCCAGTGTCCAGTGGATGTGGCCAGCACTGTCCTGGTCAGTGAGGCCTTGGTGGGCGTGGCCAGTGCCATCCCCCTCAGCGAGGTCCCAGTGGACATGTCCAGAGCTGTCCTGGTCAGCCGTCCTCCCTGTCACCTTGTGGCCTCAGCCGAGCTCCTCCCATCTGGCTGTGCCCATCAGTCTCCCCCCTGCCCTGGCCAGGATGCCCGTCTTCTGCTCCACACCGTCTGGCTCTGACTCTTGGCTTCCAGACTCCCCGGAAGGTGCCGTTGGAGCTAATTGGCTCCCCGGAGACTCCAGTGAGCGTCTTGTCAGCCTCACCGGGGACCAGCTCCAGCCTGGGGGGTCTCACTCAGAAGTGAAGTCACTGAGTGACCCGTCCTCCTGACACCCACAAGACTAAAATGATCTCTCAGAGGGGATTTCACAGAGACCAGCACCTTGTCCGTGCCAGCTGGGTCTCTGAGAGAAACCGCTTTGTTTTCCTGAACTCATTTGAAACAGCATGCAGAGACGTTTAAACTGGGCGGGAAATAGGAGAAGCCCGCCTTGACCCTTCTAATTCTCTGGCCCCAGGTGCCTTATTAACAAGAGAAAGTATCAGACACACCAGACAAAAGCCCTCCTGAGCCCAAAGAGCCCAAATGTCTGGAAGCTGTCTGCTGAGATGCCAAAATGCATGCCTTTCTGATAAAGAGACAGCGACAGGTGAGGTACGGTGATATGGACATGGCAGTGGACGTGGAGAGGGGAGCAGTGGAGATGGAGAAGATGGAGGTGGACGCAGATGAGGACGTAGATGGAGAAGATGAAGATAGACATGGATGAGGATATAGATAGATGCAGAGGGTGTGGATCTAACCGGGTATGGGTGCTGCAGAAACAGATCTAGACACCAATGTGGATGTGATCTAGATAATGTGACTCTGGGAATAGAAAGAGCTACGGATACCCTAGCTATGATTGTGGGTGTGGATATAGGCATAGACATGGTGGGGAGGAGAGAAAAGACTCTCCTCACTCATTACAGACTGATCGTGGCTGGGGGTGGCACGTGCTGAGATGTGGCTGTATTTGTCCCCAGGCTGGTGCCTGCATCCTCCTGCACCCCCGTCTTCTTTGTGCCTTCTTCCATTCCCTCTCCACAGTTAGGTCCAGGCCTCACTGAGCTCTGACCTCCCTGCCTCCAGCCTGCCTCTCCCACACAGCTGCCAGGTTCAACCTGGTAGGACACCTCCTTCTCTGTGGTGGCCTGCCAATCTGGGCCCTGCCAACCTATGCCCTACCAACTTCTCCAACTTATCTGCTGTCCCCACGCCTGCACCATGCTCAGCCCACAGGATCCTGCCTTCCCAGCTCTGCAGAACCAGCTTCTGCTCAGCCGCTAGTTGCCAGAGCAGCCACCTGCTTTAAGCACCATCCACAGTCACCCAGCCCATTACCATCACCATCCAAAGTCCCCCAGCCCATCACCGTCACCATCCAAAGTCACCCAGACCCATCACCATCACCATCCAGGGTCACCCAGCCCATCACCATCACCATCCAGTCACCCATCCTGTCACCATCACCATCAGGAGTCACCCAGACCATCACCATCACCATCCAGAGTCATCCACACCTATCACCATCACCATCCAAAGTTATCCACCCTGTCACCATCACCATCAAAGTCACCAGCCCCATCACCATCACCATCCAAAATCACCCACCTGTCACCATCCTATCCAAAGTCATCCAGCACCACCACCATCCAAAGTCACCCAGACCCATCACCATCACCATCCAGAGTCACCTAGCCCATCACCATCACTATCCAAACTCATCTAGCACCATCACCATCCAAAGTCACCCAGCCCATCACCATCACTATCCAGTCACCAGCCTCTTCACCATCATCCAAAGTCACCCAGACCCATCACCATCACCATCCAAAGTCCTCCAGACCCATCCTCATCACCGTCCAGAGTCACCCAGCCCATCACCATCACTATCCAAAGTCACCCAGCCCATCACCATCACTATCCAAAGTCACCCAGCCCATCACCATCACTATCCAAAGTCACCCAGACCCATCAGTGTCACCATCCAAAGTCACCCAGCCCCTTCACCATCACCATCCAGAGTCACCCAGACCCATCAGTGTCACCATCCAGAGTCACCAGCCCCATCACCATCAGCATCCAGATTCACACAGACCCATCACTCTGACTACCCATAGTCACCAGCCCCATCACCATCAGCACATTGCTGGCTTCCTCCCCTCAGTGTGCGCCTCAGTCTGAAGTGGCCTCACTGACTTGTTTGAGGTTCTCACTGCTGCTGGCCCCGCTGAATGGTCTCTCGCAGGAAGGAAATTTCGCCTTGCTCTCTGCGGGATTTCCAGCCCCTAAATGAGGCGGGGCGTGCTGGGTGCAGGATGGACTGAGTGGGGGATGGAGTGAACCAGTCCAGCTCGTGCATACCTCTCCCTCTGCACTGCCCGGAGCAGCTTTGTCTCCGGGGATGCAGGGCAACGTCTGGAGACATTTCTGGATGTCACCAGGGGTAAGGGGCTGCTACTCGCATCTGATAGGTGGAGACCCGGGATGCCGCTCAGAATCCTATAGCGCGCAGGGCAGGCCCACAGCAATGACACATGTGGCCCAGGATGTCAGCGGTGCTGAGGCACGGCTCCTGGTGTGTGAGGTCTCCCCTGTGCTCTGTAGCTGTCACTGTCCCCTCCCCCTCCCCCAATCTTCTAACCTAGTAGTTCTCAGACAACTGCTTCGGAATCCTCAGGGGGCTTGGTGGAGCACAGAGCTCCCCTTGGTCTCTGGTTCGTGACAGACGTAGGCCCCGAGAATCTTTCTGCAGGTTCCCGGTGAGGACGAGGCTGGCCCGGGACACGCCACTGATGCTCTCTGACCCAAAGGCTTTTCTCTCCTGCTTCCTTCCCTCTTCCCTCTCCGGCAGGTGACGTTACCAGCCTTTTCTTTTTTGGCCCTGCCTCTTCCTTGGCTTCTCCGCTCTTCCTGTCTTCTACTCGGTGCTTGGTAACAAGCGGCCGTCCTCAGAGATGTGCTTCAGGGCCCGAACTCCTTGCTCCTTGCACTCTTTCTGCACCAGAGCCACCCTGTGAGGCCTCGGGAATGCTCAGCATTTCTCTCCCGCCCCCCAGCAGCATGTTGCAGCCATCCCCTCACCACATGTCCAGGAGGGAGCCAGCATCCTTTGCTGACTTTCGTGCTGTGACTATGGTGTTGCGTGGAAAAGGGGCCATGGGAAGGCTGGGCAGGTGGCTGCTCAGAGCCCCACCTTGCATGGTGACCCACGGGGCCTGGAAATTCACTGCCACGGGGCCTGGAAATTCACGGTGACCCACGGGGCCTGGAAATCCACACAGGTGCCTGAGCTCCTGCAGAGAATGCCTGATAGCGAGATGCATGCCCGTCCATTTGTGCTTTCAGGCGTCCTAAGCACACACGCCTGCTCTTATTCGGACCAGTCCCTGTAAACTAGTTCAACTAAAGAGTGGCTTTCCACCCTGGCTGCAGACTGCAACCACCCAGGAATCCTTTTTTTTTTTTTTTTTGAGAGTTTTGTTCTTGTTGCCCAGGCTGCAGTGCAATGACACGAACTTGGCTCACCGCAACCTCCAGGGATTCTCCTGCCTCAGACTCCTGCCGAGTAGCTGTGATTACAGGCACGCGCCACCACACCTGGCTAATTTTGTATTTTTAGTAGAGACATGGTTTCTCCATGTTGGTCAGGCTAGTCTTGAACTCCCGACCTCAGGTGATCTGCCCACCTCAGCCTCCCAAAGTGCTGGGATTACAGGCCTGAGCCACCATGCCCAGCCCTCCCAGGAATCTTTAAAAAGGTACCAGATGATGCCCAGACCCCTCCAATTAAGTCCAGATTTTTAAGAGATTTTTTTTAAAAGGTCTGCAAGTGATTCCAGCGCACAGTCTGGGAACTAACCGCTTATGTAAGGTCTGGAAAACCTAAGAAACCACTCTTGACCCAGCTCTCTGGTGACCAGGAACTTATGTCTACCAGACCCAGGGCCTTCCCTTGCTGAAACATGCTGGCTAAACTCTGTTTCTTCCTAGCAGACAGCAGCCCTCTCCCTCCAGCTCAGAAGCTACGTCAGCAGTTGTTGGTTAGTTGGTTGGTTAGGTTGTGTCTCTCCTTAACTTCCTCCACTTCTGAAGACACCTGCAGTGACCTGATGTAGACTTGGTCACCCCACTGTCCCCCCAGCCTTAGGCCCAGGAACCATGTCTTTGGAGGAGGCTCTCCTGCAGGCAGCTGGTTGCATGCTTGGATTCCTGCAGGCAGCTGGTTGCGTCTAGTTTGCTTGGATTCCTGCAGCAGCTGGTTGCATCTAGCATGCTTGGATTCCTGCAGGCGACTGGTTGCATCTAGTTTGCTTGGATTCCTGCAGGCGACTGGTTGCATCTAGTTTGCTTGGATTCCTCCCAGTTTCACAGCCACAGGGTGGGCATTTCATGAAATCTCCAAATTCCAAGGGCTCTAGACAGACCACCTCCATCCTGATCAGAAGGGGTAATGCCGGTTGCCCGGCCTCTTAGAACTTAAAACTCTAGCTCCTTCTCTGCTCCTCCTTCCAAACCAAATGAATTGTGGCATTGGATTATTCTTTCAAAATACTTCTTGCCTTAATGCCATCCTTTAGATTTTGGTGGCCAGCTCCTGGTGTGGACCGCATCTCACGGATGGGCTCCCCAGTTTCTGCCTCCTGTTACCCCTCACTGTCATCTCTCTCGTGAGTCCTGCTACTTTCCAGAAAAATAGGCTCCAAACACATTTTTATCCCATCACTCACAGCATGGAGTTCTCTAGTGGCCTGTTGGCCGCAGGACACTGTCCAGCCCCCCGCATTGGGATGTCTGGCCCCAATTCACCATAATGTACTTGTCTTCAATCTGCTGAGCTGCAGGAGTGCCCACCCCAGCCCAGCGGCCACTCCCCTTCTGCAGATCCAAGCACATTCCCCCTCTGCACACTGTCAGTCTTCCTATCCCCGCCCTGAATCCAAAGGCCCCTCCTATGGCTGGGGATCCACTGGCAGCTGCCTAACCCTTCCTATGCTCCTGGTCGTTTGGTGCAATCTGGAGTATGCTCAGGCCTGCATTTGAAATAACCTGGAACACATTTACATCATGGAAAATATGGAAAATAGGCTGATTGCCTTCCACTCCCTTTTAGAGCTGGCAAGAAAGATAATTGATGACTAAACAACCTAACGACCAACAAATATAAAAAGTCATAGCCCAACCGTGATCAAATAAGGCTCCAGCATTCCTCCTTGGAGGGACCCTGAGCCATCTGGTGTCATTTTCCTTTCCAATCTGGGAACATTCTGGAGATCCTGGCGTCCAGCTAACATGGACCTTGCTTCCTGACAACCCTACCCTTTCCATTCCCCGGTCACTACTGCTTCAAGATGCAGTGGAAGGAGAACATCAGACGTCTCAGAAGCGTGAGTGAAAGTGGGGTGTGTGGTGAGACACATACAGAGGGGAGAGGGCCAGAGGACGGTGCCATGCCACACGCACCATTGCTCCTTTTGTTCCCGGTTTCAGCCAAGTCGTGCCGCGGGTGACTCTCCACCGGATGAGCTCCATGCGTGTAAGGCCAGTATTCTTGGCCATTCTGGCTTAGAGAAAAGCTTTCTATATTCCAGAATGGCTCCAGGCCTCCTCCTCCTCCTATTAAATGGGTTTTAAAAGAGGTCTTAGAGCCCAGGCAGTTAGATCTTAGAAACAGACAAATACAGTAGAAGCCCGAGGCAAGCTTATTCTTTCCAAAGAGGAGGTGCTTCCTGTGTTAATTTGTTGTTGAAGAGCATGATGAAGATTCCGCACCACTGAGACTGAGCCAAGAGTTGACTCATTCATGGGAGCAACATAACGGGTCCTGAGAAACCGAAGGACTCAGCAGCTGGGAGCCAAGACCGATCTGGAGTGGCCCAGAAATGCAACCCAAGGATCTTGGGCCCAAGGGCCAGAAGGTTTCTGCAGCCCCCTGGAGCATTCCCAGAGGCTCCCTGTCCATCTGCTTTTCCCTCTATTGTGGATGTGATCGCTCCTCCCCTCAGCTCACCAGACTCCTCCGAGAGGCTGACCTCTGAATAGGTTGAATGGGCTTGAAGGGGGCTGGGCTCCATTTGGGGGGATGAGCAGGCCCAGTGCCCCTGCACGAGGGGAGGGTGTCTTGGTAAGCCTGTCTTTGTGTCAGGTCCCCAGGGCACCTTCCTCTGAGTCTCTTGCGTGGGAGAAGTTGCTGGACATGCCTCTTGGGCTCTGTCCCCACCGGCACTGTGTGGGATCCGTGCTGTTCTCCCTCCAGCCCCTGCCCCACCTCCTGAAACCCTTCTCTGCTCCTGGTGTCACTACCCGCCCCCCACCTCCAGCACTAATTTTGTAGGGACGAGGGGCAGGGGAAGGAGGAGAAGAAAGAGTCCTTGCTGCCCTCAGAGGAGGCGCAGGAGAAGAAACGGGGAGGAGTGGGGAGCCAGGGATGGCAGGAGTGATGGGAAAGCCCCTTCCTGCTGCCCACGCAAGTTCTGGCTTCCCCTCCACCCACTGCACCATCTCGATGGCTGCTCTCATGGCAGGAGCTGCAGAGACACTGAGAAGAGGAAGGAAGGAGGATC
The DNA here is from genome assembly GCF_000951045.1 of Mandrillus leucophaeus. Lineage (NCBI taxonomy): Eukaryota > Metazoa > Chordata > Mammalia > Primates > Cercopithecidae > Mandrillus > Mandrillus leucophaeus. Next base: position 3,153,778 of record NW_012107474.1, on the reverse strand, counting down.
TGAGAGGAGCCCAGCACACCCGGCTTCTCTGCTGCCCACCCTCCACTCTGTTCTCCCAGTCCAGGCCCTTCCTAGGCAGCCCTGGCACGAGTCCTCACTGGCCACACTGAGGCCATCAGCAAAGCACCTGGCGTCTTTACGCCTTGGGCTCTGGGTCTGTAAGGTGGTGAGGCTGAGGTTCCTGGGAAAGCCAGGCACCGTGGACTTGCCCAGCTAAGCACAGGCATCGGAGGCTAGAGAGGACCCAGTCCCAATGATGACCGAGTGCCGTCTCCACCTGCGGAGCTTGGAAGACTCTGCTCTGCACTTAGGGCCACGCTTCAAGCCCAGTGCCTCTGATAACCGAGTCTCTGGGGAGAAATGAGCCCTCCAGTGCCAAATGACCCGCCACTAAAAGGCCTTTCGAGGCAGGGCCTCTCGTGAGCCCAAGCAGGCACACGGTGGGAGACGAGAGGGTGTGGGCTCACTTGACGTTCTGTGTGAGCGGGGTCATTCATAGGGTGAGGCGAGAGTCGAGGGGACAGAGGGCCCTCTAGTCCCCAGCACTTGGGCTCAGCTGGCAAGTCCACAGTGCCCGGCTTTCCCGGGAACCTCAACCTCACCAACCTACAGACAAAGAGCCCAAAGCGCAGGGAGGTCAGTGCCACACAGGTTTTATTTTTGCACATGATTGATGTTTAAAATTGTAAAGATTTTCCACGTTACCTGTAACCATCAAACCACATGTATTGCCCCCAATTAGTCACCATTAACGGCTTGGCGTGTATACCCTTCCATATTCACTGTGCTTTCTTCTTCCAGAAATGCGCTCATTCTCTGTATATCACTCTGTAACTTGTTTTTACCTAGTAAGGAGTCACGGGCGCCCCACAGGTGAATACTTGCACACTTGTCTTCATCTTCTTAACAGCTACCTGACACCCCAGTATCTCAGTCTGTCTGAACTTAAACAGCTAGACATTGACTTCTCAGAGTGTGGAGGCTGAAGTCCGAGATGAGGGTGTGGGCAGGTTCTGTTCCTGGGGAGGCCTCTCTTCCTGGCTTGCAGACAGCTGCCTTCTGACTGTGCCCTCATGAGGCAGAGCAAGAGACAGCTCTGGTGCCTTCGCCCCTTGTAAGGACACCAATCCCATCCCGTGGGCCTCACCCTCAGGAACTCCTCCAAACCCAATCACCTCCCAAGGCCCCACCTCCTAATCTTACCCATTGGGGATGAGGGCTTCATTATATGTGGGATGGTGGTACCTCAACATTCAGACCCTGGCACCATAGGGCCACTAATGTGTTATCCTGCCCGTGGAGAGATGCACAGATTGAACCATCCAGACCGCACAGTGGAGCACGCTCTTTCAACCCCCCGCCCCTGACCACAGCGGACACTCGGGAAGACATGGGTACAGCGAGTGAACAAATGAATGAGCAAGTCAAAGACATGAACACATGATATGTGACTGTCTCCCTGTGTGCTGATGTTTCATTCTGATACATCCCTCCCTAATTCATCTGCTGAGACAAAGGATTTTCACCGGTGTTGCCACACGGCTTTCCCCAAGGTGTGGCAACCCACACCCCACCAGCAACACCTGTGATGTCTGCCGGCCTGTGTCCTTGTAGCACTTCTCTTTCCAGGTTTCCAAATGTTGCTAAACTGCTGGGTCAAGGGATAGCATCTCCCTGGGGTCAGCCTCCCTTGTGTGGATTTTTTCTTACTGCTCTTGGCCACTGCCTGTTCCTGGTCTATACCCGTTCCATTGGTTGCACTGTCTTTTCCTGCCCCTTGGCCAGAGGCCGTCATGTGTCAGCGATAGAAACGTTTTGGCTGTCGTATGCACAGCCAGTATTCTCTCCCTGTCACACTGGGCCTCATGATTATGGGGGACGACATCACGGAGATCCCAGTGCATTTTCAACGTCATCACTGTCACCATCCTCTCTTGGTCATTTGGGGGATACGGTCGCCATCAGCTCAATAGAGCAAAAGAGAGGGAGGCCACCTGCATCCGCCAGGTGCTGGAGTGGGTCCAGGCAGCTGCCAGAGTCTGCCGTTTCCGACTCGATACAGCACCTGTGATCAGCAGTCGTACCCATGACATTTATTTAATTGACCAAACATGAACATTATAGAGGAAGTTGATCATTTAAATGATATACTTGAAACTCATCTGAGTACGGAAGCTGAGAACAGTCAAAGGAGCTAATTTAAAAAATAAAAAAATTAAAAAACGACCTAATCCACTGAATTCTAATCACGCCGAGTGCTTATCTCTCCTGCCAGACGTACAGCGAGCGCCTTGCAGCGTCTCACGGCGGCACTGTCTTCTCTTTTGCAGCACTCCCTACAAAGTGAGACCTGTGGCCATCAAGCAACTCTCTGGTAAGGCCCTGCTGTCATTTTTTAAACTAAAAGAAGGAAAAAGAAATCTTGAGCTTGCCCTGGTGATAAAATATATACTAGTTAAGCATTTGAATCTAAGCATTTGAAATGTATATTAGTTAAACCTTTGAAGCATTCAACTATATGTTAGTTAAGCATTTGAATCTGCATTTGAAGCTGACACTATTACAGAATCTGAAACCTTGTATTACTGTAAGGGCTCTGCCTTTCTAACCCCAGGCAGAATAGCATCTCCCTGGGATTAGCCTCCCTTGCATGGATTTTTTCTTACTCCTCTTGGCCACTGCCTATTCCTGGTCTACGCCGGTTCCATTGGCTGCAGTGTCTTTTCCTGCCCCTTGGCCAGAGGCCATCCTAAGGACCTTGCAGATGCAGGGCGGCATCCACTCTGGTCTTCCTGGTCCAGCACCTGTCCTCGCCTTTTCACTGTGAGTTGCCAAGGCAGGCATCTGTGGCCCCTGGGATGCCTTGGGGTGCCTCATATAGTCACTTGGGCTGCTGTGTTAGAATCCTTTTTCTTTTCTTTCTTTCTTTTCTTTTTTTTTGGGGGGGAGGGGGACAGAATCTGGCCCTGTCGCCCAGGGCTGGAGTGCAGTGGCGCGATCTCGGCTCACTGCAACCTCTGCCTCCCAAGTTCAAGTGAGTCTCTTGCCTCACCCTCCCAAGTAGCTGGGATTACAGGCATGCGCCACCAAGCCTGGGTAATTTTTTTGTATTTTTAATAGAGACAGAGGTTTGTCATGTTGGCCAGGCTGGTCTCGAACTCCTGACCTCAGGTGATCCACCCGCCTCAGCCTCCCAAAGTGCAGGATTACAGTCGTGAGCCACTGTACCCAACCTAGAATCCATTTTCCATTTGATTTTTATAACGTTTATTTATGTATGATTTATACATCATGAAATGCCATTTAAGTGTCTATTTTGATGAGTTTTGAAAAGTGTGTCACCCTCGTAATCATTACCCAAATCAAGACATTTGCACCACCTAGAAAAACTCTCTCGTGCCCCTCCCAGTGTGTCTCAGTCCACAACCGACCTGCTTTCTGACATCATCCATGAGATTTGTCCTTTTGAGAGTTTCATGTAAAAGAAATTACATGGTACATGTACTCTTTTTTGACTTGACATGTTTTTGAGACCCACCGGTGTGCTGTGTGTAGAGACAATTCATTGCTTTGTATTGCTAAGTGGTGTCCCATGGTGTGGGCTGTACCACAGGGCGTCTTCCATTCTCTGTGGAGGGACGTTGGTGTCCCATGGCGTGGGCGGTACCACAGGGCGTCTTCCATTCACTGTGGATAGACATTGGTGTCCCATGGTGTGGGCTGTACCACAGGGCGTCTTCCATTCTCTGTGGATGGACGTTGGTGTCCCATGGCGTGGGCTGTACCACAGGGCGCCTTCCATTCACTGTGGATGGACGTTGGTGTCCCATGGTGTGGGCTGTACCACAGGGCGTCTTCCATTCTCTGTGGATGGACATTTGGGTTGTTTCCAGTCTCAGGGCTTTTATGAATAAGGCTGCCGTGAGCATTAAAGTACAAGTAATGGTGGAAACATCTATTTTTATACATTTTATTTCGCTTGGCTAAATACCTAAGACACCTATAACCTTGCCAACTTTTTTATACAGTTAAACATATACTTAACCATCGTCCCTAAGAGTGGAGGGAGGAGTCTGTAGAGTGCTCCCCAGTCTGGGTTTGTCTGACGTTTCTCTCACGACCAGCCTGGGTGTGGTGGGGTTTGGAAGGAATATGTGGGGCGCATGACAGCCAGGTGGGACCACTGGCTTCTGCACTGCAGAGTCACCGTTGGTCTCCTTCCCTGCTCTTCTTTGGAAGCAAGTCACTAAGTCCAGCCCATCCAAGCGGAGGAGAAAAAAACCGAGGTTCATTTACTCTACACAGATGTTCATTTGCTCCAGCACCACTTGGTGAAAAGACGATCTTTTCTCCCACTGAATTACCATGACACCTTTGTGGAAAATCAATGGGCCGTATATGTGTGAGTCTTTTTCTGGACTCCAGATACTGTTGTGTAAATTTACATGTCTTAAAACAAAAGCACACCATCTTGACTACTGTAGGTAAATAGTAGGTCTTGAAATCAGGTACTCTAAATTATCTCTGGTTTCTTTTTTCTTTTTCAAAAATGTTATTGCTTTTATTTTCAGATAAATTTTAGAATTAGTCTATGAATTGCTACCAAAAAAAAAGTCTGCTAGGATTTTGACTGAAATTGCATTAAATATACAGAAAAATGTGGGAAGAATTAATATCTTAAGAATGTTGAGTCTTCTGATTCATAAATATGGTCTATCCATTTATTTGGGTTTCCTTTAATGTTTCTCAATAGTGTGTTACCATTGTTAATATGAAGTACTTAAATATATATTGATAAATACATCACTATTTCATGTATTTAATGGTATTATAAATGGATTTTTTTTTTCATTTCAATTTTCAGTAGTTTTTAGTTTATAGGAATTGGCTTTTGTATGAGACCTTGCTAAACTCATTATTAGGTCTAGTACCTTTTTGTAGATTTCCTATGATTCTATAGATGATTTTCTTAGAGTGCTGGTTTTCTGACAACAAAGTCCTTCTGCTTTTGTCTGAAAAAGTTTTTCTTTGTTGTTTTGCTTTTTTTTTTTTTTTCAAAGAGAGAGAGAGAGAAGAGCTGTCTCTGTTGCCCAGGCTGGAGTGCAGTGGTGCAGTCATAACTCATGACAGCCTTGACCTCCTAGGCTGAAGCAGTCCTCCCTTCTCAGCCTCACAAGTAGCTGGGACTACAGGCACACACCACCATGCCTGGCTAATTTTTTAAGCTTTTGTAGGGACAAGTTCTCACGATGTTGCCCAGGCTGGTCTCAAACTCCTAAACTCAAGTAATCCTCACTTCCTGGGATTACAGGGATGAGCCACCATGCCCGACTGACAGTGTTGTTATTTCATCTTCATTTTGAAAGGGCATTTTCTTGCCATAGAGAATTTTACTTTCGCAGTTTTCCAGCACCGTGGATATGTCGTCTCGTTGTATTTTAGCTGGTGTAGCCTCTAATGAGAGGTCTGTGGCGCCTTCCCTTTGTTCCTCTGCGTGCAGTGTGTCTTTTTCCCTCCGGCTGCTTAAGGTGTTTTCTTTGTCCCTGGTTTGCAGGAATTTGATTACGGTGGACTTGGCGTGGTTTTCTTTTGGTTTAACCTGCTTAGCGTTCACTGATCCTCTTGGAACTTTGGGATCATATTTTTCATGAAATTTGGATTTTTTTCTGCTCTCTCTCTCTCTCTCCCTCTCCCTCTCCCCCGTTTCCCCTGGGATCCTAATTACCTGAATGATAGACAGCCTGAGAGCATCCCCTGACTCACTCACACTCTGTTTCTTTCTTTCCAGACCGTTTTTTCTGTTTGCTTTATTTTTCTTAGACTTTTCTGTGGCATCTTCAATTGCATTGGTCTTCCCTCCTGCAGTGTCTAGTCTGCTGTGAATCTCATTCAGTGAAATTTTCATTTCATATATTGCGTTCTTCATCCCTAGGAATTTGTTTTCCTCCTTTTTCATATCTCCCATTTTCAGATGTCCCATTTATGCCTCATTATGTTTATATTTCCTGTAAATGCTTCTACCTCATGATAATTGTTTCGTGCCATTGTCTGCTACTTTCCTGCTCTCTGCTGTATCTGTCTGTCTCTGTTGATTGATTTTTCTCCTGGGTATGGGTCATATTTTTATATGAGATTAATGAGAATCTACTAGATTCTCATTAATCTAGTAGATTTGGATGGAATGCTCATCACAGGAGTGCATGCTGGTTCATCATCTGGTTTTGTTTCTCCCAGTTAGCATGTTGAGCTCTGCCTTGGCCAGCAGTTAAGTCACTTGTACAGTGGTTTGATGCCTTTGAGTCCCACCTTTAAGTTTTGCCAGAATGACTCGAGAGGGCCCTTACCCCACGGATAACTCAGTCCTGCTAAGACAAGATCCCTTTGGGGTCTCCCCCAAACTCCTGGCTGATCACCAAATTCCACTCTGGCTGTTTAGAGTGCAAATGTTTGGAGATGAGAATGAAAGCGTCAGGGCCTTGAAGGTCGTTGCAAGGATGCTGGCTTTTATGCTGAGTGGCGTGGGCAGCTATTAGAAGGCTTTCAGCGGAGGAGTGACACCATCACATTTGTGTTTTAAATCTTGCTCGGGGCGCTGGGTCGAGATCAGGAAAGGGAAGTGGTAGCAAAGGTGGAGGCAGAGAAATCCGAGAGGAGGCTGGTTTTTTGGGAGGAGACGGAGGCCCAGGCCAGGGTGGGGGTCATGGAGGCGATGGGGAGTGCAGGTTCCAGCATGTTCTAAAAGCAGAGACAAGCTTTTTCCTAAGTGGATGCGGGATATACAGACACCCATCTGGGGCTTCTTTGACGTGAGCGCTGAGCGCCATGGCCCAGGGAGGGGGTTGTTGCGGGTGGGCTTGGCCTGCTCGTCAGACATCAGGTGCACGAGGAGCAGGCAGAGTCAGGGCAGGTGGCCTCTCGGCTGTCAGCTCCCAATGGATGGTGTTGAAGTCTGGGGCTTGGTGAGGCCAGCAGGGAGTGAGTGAGCGCCAGCAGGAGGGGCCAGGCCTGATCCGGACGGAGACAGAACCCATCTGTGGGAGAAGGATGCTGGTGCCTAGATGCCATCAGGAGCAGAGGGGTCAAAGCCATGAAGCCCTGGAGGCAAGAAGAGGCAAAGGCCGGCCAGGTGTGCGTTGGATGCAGCAGGGCTCGTGCAGGCCAGTGAAGACGGGCGAGGTGGCTGTGTTCAGATTTAGAAGAGTATCGCTGGGAGCAGAGGAAAGAGGGATTTCTGTGTCACTTGGGGGCCCATCCAGGACCAGTGGGAGATGGAGTTGGACTCATTAAGGGAAAGAGGTGAACGGGAGTTGGAACTGCTTGTCCTAAGGCCGGAGCTGTTCCTCCCTGGAGGACTCTGGCAAAGGCTGCTGGCCTTGGGCTATGCAGGCGCCCAGTGGCTGAGAGATTGGTGCCCTCTGCAGCCCTCCTGGAACTCGGATCCTAGGAGCCACAAAGGGTCCGTGTGATCTCAGGACCATTTCAAGAGGATTGTGTCTTTTTGACCAGAGCGTTAGGGAAAGCGTGCTGCACAGTCGCAGGCCAGGACAACCCCCTACCGCCCAAGTCCTGTAGGAGAGCCAGGGGCTCTCACAATATTCTTAGGTGCAACAGCAGTTGAGCCGTACTGTCACACTTAACCCAAGTAATGATAGTGTCTTCAATTAGACACTGCTGTAGGGGTCTGGTTCTGCTTGTTCGCCTCCACATTCCTGCCTGCACTAGGACCCAGGACCTGTCTCTGGTCATGCACACCCTGTCCAGCCTCTGCATCTGGCCCTGTGGAGACCCACACCACATCCTACCTCCCTGGCCAGAGACCAAGAGTGACTTAGAGGCTTCCACTTCCCAGCAGCTTTATTGGTGTTGCTGTTTCCATAGAAGGACAATAAAAGGGGGCCATAAGGAGGAGCATCCGCAGAGTATGTGCTTGAGCTTCTGCAAGCCAGAGGAGGCCGGTGGCTGGTAGGGTGGGCAGGCTGCCTGGCTGTGCCCCACAACGCGCGTGTGAAGAGGTTTTGGGGGCAGCCATGGAACCCCGGAGCTGCCCCCACATGAGAGTTCCCCCAGGAGGTGACCAAATGCATTTAAAGTCCAGCCACAGTCCAGACGCAGACGCACCGTAACTGTAAAGCACACACCAAATTCTGAAGGCTTAGTATAAAAAAGAATATAAAAATCTCAGTCATGTTTGTATTGATTTCATATTTCCTGGTTGAGATGTCGTTGATATAACATAAAGCCCACCATTTTAAAGTGTACAACCTCAGCCAGGCACAGTGGCTCACACCTGTAATCCCAGCACTCTGGGAGGCCGAGGCAGGCGGATCACCTGAGGCCAGGAGTTTAAGACAAGACTGGCCAACATGGTGAAACCCCATCCCTACTAAAAATACAAAAATTAGCTAGATGTGGTGGTGCACATCTGTAATCCTAGCTACTTGGGAGGCTGAGGCAGGAGAATCGCTCGAACCTGGGAGGTAGAGCTTGCAGCAAGCCGAGATCACACCACTGCACTCTAGCCTGGGTGACACAGCGAGACTCCATCTCAAAAAAAAAAAAGTAAAGTGTACAACCTCAGTCCTTTTTAGTGTCTTCATTTTGTTGTGCAACCATCACCACTATTTAATTCCAGAACATTTCCATCAACCCAAAAAGAAACCCTGTACCTGTTAGCAGTCCCTCTCCATCCCCCTCACCCCCCAGCCCCTGGCAGGCCCTGCTCTCTGTCCTGTGCATTCTGGACCTTTCACATGACAGAATCTGTGGCCTTCCAGCCTGGCTTCTTCCACTTCACACACTGTGTTCCAGGCTCCCTGTGTTGCAGCTCGTGACAGCTCTTCGTTTCTTTATGGCTGGGTGACGTTCCGTTGTGTAGCTGTGTCGCGTGGCTGCATCGTGTGACTGCGTCACGTGGCTGCGTCGCGTGGCTGCGTCGCGTGGCTGCATCACGTTCGGTTGATCCGTTCATCAGCTGATGGACATTTGGGCTGTTTCCACAAAGGCTACTGTGAATGATGCTGCTGCAAATATTTGTGTGCAAATTTTTGTGTGAAAGATACATGGTGAAATTAGGTATTTTGAGGTATATTGGAGTAAATGAAATATTAAAATCTTTTTAAAAGTCTAGCTGTCTTGAAGGGGAGGGCCTGAGAGAAGTGCTGAAAGTTCACAGCAGAGGGTACTGGATGCTGTGGATGCGCCAGACTGGCCTGTCCAGGAGGTCCCTGCAGCCTGGATAGCAGGTCCCTTACCCACTAATGGGTGCCTCCTCCAACCCCTGAGTCCCCCTGCCTGAGGACCTCCTCTGTGTGGGGCACACCAGGAAGTGGTGGGGAGGGCCCGCCCCGAGGTCAGTCCTCCCCATTGAGAGGGAGCTGGCGGACGGGTGCCCAGCTTCCTTGCTCCATAGTGGGACTGCGAATCTGACGTCATCAATGCAGCTGCTCAAAGGGAGCTCAGAGCGGGGAGTCACCTGCGCGTCAGCTCACCCTCTGGGAGCTCTCTTCCTCCCACGCCTCAATCCCCTAGTCCCTCCCAGGGCTTCCTGGACTGGCCTTCAAATGCGCCACTAGCCCCCAGCTCCTTGTCTCCAATGGTCTTTTGAGGATCTCAAACTAAGAACCTTACACTCCAAGAGGAGTCAGGCCCCCTGGCATACTCATTTGTCATTTGGATGAAATAGCCTTAGGAGAGCCACTTAACCCCACTGAACTTCCATTTCCCTTGCAAAACAGGAATTCTAATGCATACCTTGCCTGGTTCTTGGGAGGATAAATGAAGTAATTTATGCAAAATGTTGAACACAGTGCCTGCCACTTGGTAAGTGCCCAGTAAATGGTTGCTATCATTGAAAATGACTTAGAGGACATTTTTGAGTGACTAAAGTTAGGTCTCTCTGGAATTGCTGAATTTTAATAAACAGGAATGCTTCCTAAAGTCTAAAACAAAACACAGAGGACTGGCTGTGTCTGCCCTGGAAGCCAAGTTAATGCTGGAAGTCTGAGCACAGACACGTTGCTCGCGAGAAATAATAACACTCCTTAATAATATTGTCTATTTCAGTGCAGTTTCACTCTAGAAGGCCTTATAAGCATAGCTGCCGTCATCCTTACTTCCATTCTTTTTGAAACAAAAAGGCTGCAGTGGGCCAGGCGCGGTGGCTCACACCTGTAATCCCAGCACTTTGGGAGGGCGAGGTGGGCAGATCACAAGGTCAGGAGATGGAGACCATCCTGGCTAACACGGTGAAACCCC
>NW_012107474.1:3140292-3141824 GCF_000951045.1 Mandrillus leucophaeus | reverse complement strand
ATCAGGATAAATAGCTGGGGCATGCTGGGCTTAATACCTAGGTGATGGGTTGACAGGTGCAGCAAACCACCATGACACACGTTTACCTGTGTGACATCCCTGCATGTCCTGCACATGTATCCCAGAACTTAAATTAAATTTTTTTAAAGTGCACGTGCACGTAACCACCACCGCAATCAAGACAGAGGACATTTCCATCACCCTAGAAAAATGCCGCTGTACCCGCTTCAAGGCAGTCCCCACGGTGGAGTGCTCTGCCTGTTTTTGAGTTGCACGGAGTTGGAATCACACCACATGGGCTCTTTGATGTCTGGACTCTTTCACTCAACATCATTTTCGTTTGTTTGTTTGTGTGTGTGTGTGTTTGTTTTTTGAGACAGGGTCTCACGCCTGTTGCCCAGGCTGGAGTGTGAGGCTCACTTGAGGTCAGGAGTTCGAGACCAGCCTGGCCAACATGGTAAAACCCGGTCTCCACAAAAAATTAGCAGGGCGTGGTGGCATGTGCCTGTAGTCCCAGCTACTCAGGAGGCTGAGGCAGGAGAATCTCTTGAACCTGGGAGGAGGAGGTTGCAGTGAGCAGAGGTTGCACCACTGCACTCCAGTCTGGGCGACAAAACGCGACTCCATCTCAAAAAAAAAAAAAAAAAAAGAAACTGCCAAGCTGTTTTACCAAATGGTTGTACCATTCCACATTCCCACCAGCAGCATCTGAGTGACCCAGCTATTCCACATCCCTGCAACAGTAAACATTTTCTGCTTACATTTTAGACATTTGAGTAGGTGTAAGAGCAATCCTATCTTCTTATAGTTTTAATGTGCATTTCCAAGTAACTTAATGATGTTGAACATGTTGCTATGTCTTATTGGCTATTTGACTGTCATATTTTGTGAAGTGTCTGTTCAAAAGTATTTTACTCAGGCCAGGTCCAGTGGCTCACGCCTGTAATCCTAGCTCTTTGGAAGGCCAAGGTGGGTGGATTACCTGAGGTCAAGAGTTCGAGACCAGCCTGACCAACATGGTGAAACTTCCTCTCTACTAAAAATACAAAAATTAGCTGGGCGTGGTGGTGGGTGCCTGTAATCCCAGCTACTCAAGAGGCTGAGGCAGGAGAATCGCTTGAACCCAGGAGGTGGATGTTGCAGTAAACCAAGATCACGCCATTGCAGTCTAGCCTGGGCGACAGAGCAAAAGCTCCATCTCAAAAAAAATATGTATAAAAAGGATTTTGCTCATTTTTTAAGCTGGCTCATATTATTTTTATCACTGGTTTGTAGGAAACTCTACATAAGCTAGGATGTAATTCATTTGTCGGATATATATGGCAAATATTTTTCCCAGTTTGTGACTTGCCTTTTTCGTTTTCTTAATGAGGTCATTTGATGAGCAGAGGTTTTTAATTTGATGAATTCCATCCAGTGTAACAAGTTTTTCTGTTGTAGTTAGTACTTCTTGTGTCTTCTCTAATAACTTTTCTGTTTTTTGTGTTTTTGTTTGTTTGTTTTTGAGACAAGATTTCTTGTCGCCCAGGCTG
>NW_012107474.1:3139917-3140242 GCF_000951045.1 Mandrillus leucophaeus | reverse complement strand
ATGAAAAATAACCATTTCTGGAATTGTGTGTTCAGACGGACTCCCTTTAGAGTAGCCTAGCCAACAAAGACAGCAGCCCTTAGCATGCCACTGTCAGAGATATTGATCGCAAACAGTAATACAGAAGCCTTCAGAATGGAAGTGTCCTGACAGCAGATTGGAGTAAAATGGAGATGATGACCGTCGAACACTGCTGCACAGACCTCGAGGCTGCAGACATTAGGACTGCTCTCCCTGCTGCTAGGCGTTTGTGAGAACCAGGCCAACCCATACCTGCCCACGGCTATGTCCTGCCTGACTGCCCTGAAATGCACAGATCCTGTGG
>NW_012107474.1:3136237-3136837 GCF_000951045.1 Mandrillus leucophaeus | reverse complement strand
CCCAGCCCTAAAAAAAATTTTTTCTTTTTATCCCAAGGTCATAGAGATACATTTTTAGAAGATTTAGAGTTATAGCCGTTATGGTTTTTTTTTTTTTAATTTAAGGAAAATTTTTAACAACCCAGTCATTGTTGAGATGTTATGTTTTAATCTGTCGTTCATTTCAAATTAATGTTGTGTGTGTTGTGAAGTGGAGACTGCCCTTCGTTTTCTTCCCCACGCTGACACCCCGCTGTTACCGCACCGCTTGTTAAGAAGACTTTCCTTTTCCCGCTTAGTCCATGGCTCCTTTGTTGACGGTTGATGGTCTCTACGTTTGGGCCTCTCGCTGAACTCTGTTCTGCTTCACTGATCTATTTGTCTCTCCTCACACCAATACCACACTGGCTACGTTACTGTGCCCTGGAATCAGGTACTCTAAGTTCTCCATTTGTTCTTCCTCTTCAGTCGTTTTGACTGTATAGGTTCTTTTCTTTTCCCTACAAATTTTAGAATCAACTTATCAATTTCAAAAAAGAAGGCTTCTATGACTTTGATTACCATTTTATTTAATATATACTTTGGGGTGGGTAGTGTCTTAACTGTACTGAGTCTTCCAAC
>NW_012107474.1:3092930-3135952 GCF_000951045.1 Mandrillus leucophaeus | reverse complement strand
TGATCCGCCCGTCTCGGCCTCCCAAAGTGCTGGGATTACAGGCTTGAGCCACCGTGCCCGGCCTAGGTCTCTTTTAACTTCTCAAAAGGTTATGACTTTCAGGATAAAGGTCCTGCGTGTCTTTCGTTAACTTTACTCCAAAGTGTTTTCTGTTTTCTGACTTTATGGTGAATGGGATTTTATTAAATTTCCAATTGTTTGCTGCTAGTTTATAAAAATACAATCGATTTTTGGATGTTGACATTGGATCCTGTGAATTTGCTTAGTTCGTTGGTTAGTTCTAGTTGTTGTTTTATAGGTTCCTATGATTGTCCACAGAGACAGTCATACCGTCCAAGAATAATGACTGTTTTAATTATTGCATTCCAATTTTTGGCTTTTATTTCTTTTACTTGTTTTGTTGTACTAGTTGAAACTGCAATACAGTTAAACAAAAGTGAGAACAGACATCCTCGCCTTGTTCCCAATCTTAGGGGAGATGCCTTCAGTCTCTCACCATTACATACAATGTTAGCCACAGATTTTTTTGTAGATGCCTTTCATCAGGTAGGAAGTCCCCAAATACTCTTAGTTTTCTGAGAGTTTTTTGTCTAATGTTCTTTGACAAAATTCTTTGCTCACTTTTATCAAATGTTCTCTCTGCATCTAGTGAAGTGGGTTGAGGAGGCGTCCTCTTATTCCTTGTTTGCTAGTGGTTTGTCTCATAAAGAGGTATTGGATTTTGTTCCATGCTCTTTTTGCACCTATGGATTGATCATATATATGGTGTTTTTCTCCTTTATTCTGTTAAGATAATAAATAATACTGATTGATTTTCAAATGTTAAAACCACTTTGCTTTCTTAGGGTAAAGGCACTTATATTTTCAGGAAATATTCCTAGGAAATTTCCTGGGGTAAACTTACTTGTATTTCCAGGAAGTATTTCTAGGGAAATACTTGGGAATAAATGTAACAAAGGATATGCAGGCCCTTTCCTTGATGTGTTTGCTTTTTATGTATTGATTTGGTTTTGTTTTTGTTTTGAGATAGAGTGTCGCTCTGTCGCCAAGGCTGGAGTGCAGTGGCACGATCTTGGCTCACTGCAACCTCTGCCTCCCACCTTCAAGTGATTCTCCTGCCTCAGCCTCCCAAGTAGCTGGGATTATAGTTGCCTGCCACCACACCGGCTAATTTTTGTATTTTTAGTAGAGACAGGGTTTCACCATGTTGATCAGGCTGGTCTCAAACTCCTGACCTCAAGTGATCCGCCCACCTTGGCCTCCCAAAGTGCTGGGATTACAGGCGTGAGCCACAGCACCCAACCACTTTTTATGTATTGCTAGATTTGATTTCCTAACAATTCATTAAGGATGTGGCTGCCTATGCTTAAGTGGGACACTGGTTTGTAATTTGTTTTCTTGGAATGTCTTTGTCATGTTTTGATATTGGGCCTATAGTGGCCTCATAAAACACGTTGGGAAGTTTACTTTCTTCTCTATTTTCTGAAAGATTTTATATAATTTGGGTATTATTTTTTCCTATGTCCCTTTACTCTTAATGTAGTTGTGTTTTTTTGTCTTTTTAATAGTTAATAACAATGTATTTTATTCTTGAAAATCACTGAGAGTACATTTTGCATTCTCACCACAAAAAAAAAACTATGTGGCGTACCATGTATGTTAATTGGCTTGATTTAGCCATTCTACAATGTATATATTTCAAAACATCATCTTGACCATGGGAAATGTATGTAATTTTTGTAAATTTTTTAAAACTTTTTTTGAAGTTCCAACTTTTATTTTACCGTCAGATCTAAATGTGTCACGTGCAGGTGTGTTACATGGTGGACTGCACCCAGGCAGTGAGCGCACCCACGTATTTGTTGATATGGTCGGGGTTAGCGCTGCCATGTTGCTATCTGCTGTTCCTTGATCTTGGGTTTTGTTTCTCTGTCCCTCCTTTTCTGCCTTCTCCTGGGTGAACTGAGTAAATTTTCATTTTCCATTTTATTCCTTCTACTGACTCTTTAGCTGTCTCTTTTTGCATTATTTTTACTTGGCTGTTGTAAGTATTACAATATGCATCTTTACTTTTTTTTTTTTTTTCTAAATAATTGATAGACTTTGTTTTTTAGATTCACGGCAAAACTGAGTGAAAAGTGCGGAGCTCCCACATGTTCACCCCACACACAGACATTCAGCCTCTGCCACCGTCAACGTCCTGCATCAGATTGTACATTGGTTACGGCCGGGCACAGTGGCTCACGCCTGTAATCACAGCACTTTGGGAGGCCAAGGCGGGCAGATCACTTGAGGTCAGGAGTTCAAGACCAGTCTGGCCAACATGGCGAAACCTGGTCTCTACTAAAAACACAAAAATTAGTCAGGCGTCATGGCACACACCTGTAATGCCAGCTACTTGGCAGGGAAATCGCTTGAATCCGGAAGGTGGAGGTTGCAGTGAGCCAAGATTGCACCATTGCACTCCATCCTGGGCGACAGAGAGAGACTCTGTCTCCAAAAAAAAAAAAAAAAACCATTGTACATTGGTTACAATAATCAGTCAACCAACATTGACATATCCTTATCAGCCAAAGTCTATAGTCCACCTCAGAGTTCACTCTCAGGGTTGTACGTTCCCTGTGTTTGGAAAAATACATGATGACCCGTGTCTCCCATCCCAGTGTCAGACAGAATAGGTTCACTGCCTTCAAAACCTCCTGTGCTCCAACTGTTCATCCCTCCCCTCCAAGCCCCAGATCTTTTTACTGTCTCCATAGTTCAGCCTTTTCCAGAATGTCATATAGTTGGAATCATACAGAATACAGCCTTTTCAGGTTTTCTTTCACTTACTAATATGTCTTTAAGATTCTTCTATGCCTTTTCCTGGCATCTTAGCATTGAAGGCTATTCCATGGTCTGTGTGTATCACAGTGTATTTGCTCTTCACCTATTGAAGAGCATCTTGGTTGCTTCAGGTTTGGGCAATTGTGAATAAAGCTGCCATAAGTATTCTTGCGCAAGTTTTTGTGCGCACATAAGATTTTAACACATTTGGATAAATACCAAGAAGCACAATTGCTAGATCTTTTGGTAAGAGCATGTATAGTTTTGTAAGAAGCTGCCAAACAGTCTTCCAAAGTGACTGGGCCATTTTGCACCCCCCGCAGCAATGAACGAGTGTTCCTGCTCCTCCACATCCTCCCAGCTTTTGTGTTTCAGTGTCTTGGATTTTCACCACTCTTGATAGGTGTATTGCAGTATCTTCTTCTTGTTTTAATTTGCAATTCCCCAGTGACATATCATGATGAGATCTTCTCATATGCTTGTTTGCCATCTACATGTCTTCTTTGAGGTGTCTGTTCAGATCTTTTGCCCATTTTTAATCATCCTGAACTTTTCACAATCCATTTAGAATTAATACTGTACCACCTCAGGTAAAAAATAAGGACACTGCAACTATCAAAGTCTACTTACTCGCCTCTCCCACCACCTTTGAGCTATTGTGTCATATGTTTTATATCTGCATACATTTTAAGCCCCATAATACAATATTATAATTTCTTTTTTTTTTTTTTTTTTTTTTTTTGAGACAGAGTCTCACTCTGTTGCCCAGGCTGGAGTGCAGTAGTGCGATCTCAGTTCACTGCAACCTCCAACCTCCTGGGTTCAAGCAATTCTCCTGCCTCAGCCTCCCAAGTAGCTGGGATTACAGATGCGTGCCACCTTGCCCGGCTAATTTTTTGTATTTTTAGTAGAGACGGGGTTTCATCATCTTGCCCAGGCTGATCTCAAACTCCTGACCTCAAGTGACCTACCCGCCTCAGCCTCCCAATGTGCTGGAATTACAGGCGTGAGCCACCATGCCTGGCCTATAATTTCTTATTTAAACGGCTAGTTGTTTTCTGAAGAAATTATGAAAATAAACTTCAAGATAGTTTGTTAATAGTTGCCTATATATTTGCCATTTCCGATGTTTTTATTTCTTATCAACTTCCAACTTGTATTATATCCTTTCACTCTAAAGCATTTCTTTTTTAATGTTTCTTGCAGTGTATATCTGCTAGTAACTAATTCTCTCAGCTTTTGCTCATTGGAACATGCCTTTTTTTTAAAAAAAAAAAAAAAAAACAGAGTCTTGCTCTGTCGCCCAGGCTGGAGTACACAATCAGCTCACTGCAACCTCTGTCTCCTGGGTTCAAGCAATTCTCCCGCCTCAGCCTCCCAAGTAGCTGGGATTACAGGCGCCCACCACCATGCCCGGCTACTTTTTGTATTTTTGGTAGAGACGGGGTTTCACCATGTTGGCCAGGCTTGTCTCGAACTCCTGACCTCAGGTGATCCACCCGCCTTGGCCTCCCAAAGTGCTGGGATTACAGGCGTGAGCCACTGTGCCCGGGCAGGGAACATGCCTTTATTTTGCCTTCATTTTGAAGGATGGGTTTTCAGGGTGTAGAATTCTGTATTCACAGTTTCTTTTTTTTCTTTAAGAAGTTTAAAGATATTCGCTCACTTTCTGTCTGGCCTCCATTGTTTCTGATGAGAAGTCAGCTTAATTTGATCATTATTCCCCGGTATGAAGTGTGTCTTTTTTCGCTGGCTGCTTTCTTTGGTTTTTGCTTTGTTTTGTTTTGTTTTGTTTTGTTTTGTTTTGTTTTGGAGATGGAGCTTTTGCTCTGTTGCCCAGGCTGGAGTGCAGTGGTGCGATCTCAGCTCACTGCAGCCTCCGCCTCCTGATTCTCCTGCCTCAGCCTCCCAAGTAGCTGGGATTGTAGGTGCCTGCCACCATGCCTGACTAATTTTTAGTAGAGACAAGGTATCACCTTGTTGGCCAGGCTGGTCTCGAACTCTTGACCTCAGGTGATCCGCCCGCCTCGGCCTGCCAAAGTGCTAGGATTATAGGCGTGAGCCACCGCGCCCAGGCCTCTGGCTGTTTTCAAGCTGTTGATTTCTTTCCTTTATCTTTAGGTTTCAGTAGTTGGACTGTGATGTGCTACAGTTTCATTTTCTTCCTATTTATTCTTCTTCATGTTCGTTGAGCTTCCGTGAACTGTGAATTTGCGTTTTCGGCAAATTTGCAAAATTTTCAGCCATTATGTGTTATAAGCACCATTCTTTCTCACTAATGACTTGTATGTTAGAAAGTTTGCTATTATCTTTCAAGTGACTGCGGCTTTGGGGTTTTTTATAATCTTTTTTTTCTTTGCCCTTCAAATTGGGTAATTTCTGTTGATCTGTCCTTGATTTCCCTGACTCTTCTGCTGACTCCAAACTGCTGTAAGCTGATCCATGAAGTTTTTTTTAATTTAGGATATTATATTTTAAAATTCTAAAATTTCCACTTGACTCTTATTCATAGATTTCTCTCTGGAGACTCCCATCTGTCTACTATTTACTGACACCTTTTTTGTTTAGGTATTTGGACGTACTTGCAATTGCTGTGTTAAAGTCTTTGTTTGCTCATTTTGGCATCTGAGCTGGCATGTGTCCGGGTGTCTGATGGATGATTTTCCATGGCCATGGGTCACATTTCTCTGTTTCTTTGCATGTCTATTTCTTATTGTAGACTAATATTATGAATAATACCTCGTAGAGACACTAGATTTTGTTATCATCCTCTGAAGAGTGTTAATTTTGCTCTAGCAGTCAATTACATTACTGACTGATTGCCTGAACCTCGTGCAGCCCAGTTTTATGCTTTGTTCGGGTAGATCTCTAGAGTGACCTTTCTGTGGTTTCAGTAGGAAGCCTGAGGTGTTTATCAAGTCCCTCTCACTGGACTACACGTAAACTCCAAACTTTGTCTCGTCCACAGTGGGAGCTGAAACCTCTGACACACTAGGCCCACAAACATGCGTCATTCAGGGATCCACCAACGAACAGGGTAGTTAAACAGAATTTGGGTCCCACCGCCACGGCTTCCTCCTTTGGGAACTCTCCTTTCCATTTCCATCCTCTCTGACAACCTAAAACTGTGTCATCTGACACTTCCACCTGGAACTTTCTGCTTAAGTTTTAGCCATCTACATTATAAGGTCACTCTATAGCAAGAGATAGAATATTATTCCATTCGAGGCCAGGTGCAGTGGCTCACACCTGAAATCCCAGCGCTTTGGGAGGCCGAGGTGGGTGGATCAACTGAGGTCAGGAGTTCGAGACCAGCCTGGCCAACGTGGTGAAATCCTGTCTCTTCTAAATTTTTCTAAATCCTGTCTCTTCTAATTTTTTAAAAAACTAGCCGGGCGTGGTGGCGGGCACCTGTAATCCCAGCTACTCAGGAGGATGAGGCAGGAGAATCCCTTGAACCTGGGAGCCAGAGGTTGCAGTGAGCCGAGATGGCACCACTGCCCTCCAGCCTGGGTGACAGAGTGAGAGTCTGTCTCAAAAATAAAAAAGAAAAAGGAGTATTCCTTCATTCTTTTTTATTTTTGAGACGGAGTCTCGCTGTGTCACCCAGGGTGGAGTGCAGTGGCCGGATCTCAGCTCACTGCAAGCTCTGCCTCAGCCTCCCGAGTAGCTGGGACTACAGGCGCCCGCCACCTCGCCCGGCTAGTTTTTTGTATTTTTTAGTAGAGACGGGGTTTCACCGTGTTTGCCAGGATGGTCTCGAACTCCTGACCTCATGATCTGCCCGTCTCGGCCTTCCAAAGTGCTGGGATTACAGGCTTGAGCCACCGCGCCCGGCCCCTTCATTCTTTTATAGCATCATCGTGCTGCTATTGTGTGTCCTACTGATGGATGTTTGTGTTGCTTCCAGTCTTGCTATTACAGTGATCAGTTGGTTCTTTTTCATTTCTCTTGCTACAAATGTTGCTGCTGCGTGCAACCCGTTAAAGTCCACAGATGTAGTAAAACCTTTGGTTTGCAAAAATGACTCAGTCTTTACAAACATTCTGTCATTTGTACCGTAATCAATTAGTTTATTGGATCACAGATTATCCTGACAGAATCCTTCCTGGAACTAGTCTGTGGGATCATCTGGCACAGAGTCAAAGCGCCAGACACGATGAGCCAGAGTTGATTTCCTTTGGCTTCAGCATAATTAAACTTTCCCACAGGATTATCAGGTTACAGTGACACACGCACAGGCTGTCAGATAATGGACAAAGTCCCAGCAGTGTGTACAATCAGCTGGTGGCTCCCAAATTCAAATTCCCCCAGCGGCATCCATTTGGGTATTCATACCCACACCCTCCCTTAGAAGTTCACCCCCTCTGCCAGGCGCAGTGGCCCACGCCTGTAATCCGAGCACTTTGGGAGGCCAAGGCGGGCAGATCACTTGAGGTCGGGAGTTCAAGACCAGCCTGGCCAACATGGAGAAACCCTATGTCTACTAAAAATACAAAATTAGCTCGGCGTGGTGGCACGTGCCTGTTATCCTAGCTACTCGGGAGACTGAGGCAGGAGAATTGCTTGAACCTGGGAGGCGGAGGTGGCAGTGAGCTGAGATTGCGCCATTGCGCTCCTGCCTGGGTAACAAGAGCGAAACTCCATCTCAAAAAAAAAAAAAAAAGGATTGAGCTAACATGCATGGACCACCTAGAACAGCAGCTCCTTCCAGAAAGGGAAATGCATGCTAGCTGCCCCAGATGCTGCCAGCTTCACAGGCATTTTTCTGCCTGCAAACTAATCCTCAGGAACAGAGGAGGGCAAAGGGGGAAATTGCACCCAGTCAATGTAAACGATGCAAAACATGAAATTCCCTTCTCCGAAAACGAAAGGGAAAAAACTCGATGCAATGCCTGCCCCTGAGGTGAACCTGAAATGACAAGGCAGACACTCTCCAAAACTTCACGTTTGGCCACCAGGGTCTTAGGTCGATTTTGCTTTCTTCGTCATATCTGAGTGGCTGGAACGCCAGTGATCTGGGATAGTCCTCTGGCTGCTGATAGACTTATGCAATCCCTTGGCAGGCAGGACAGGCCACAGGAAAGGCTCTTGTGCCTTTAAGGTCACTGTTAATCATATAACTTTATTGTGTTCCTGGGCTATAAAGGAAATGTCGTCCTTGATCTGAATGTCTGTTTTATGATGTCCATAAACAGTGAATTGCCAGTGACCGTACCCTGAGTGACAACATCCTCAACCAGTTGGGTGGTTCAAGGGCGGTTGCAGGGGTCAGGAGAGAGCAAAAGTGGAACAGGAGATGAGTTTGCTTCCCAGGAAGAGGGACAGTGACATCCCACCACTCACTGACAGGGAAGCCTGCCAGCCCTTCCTCCAAAGAGCCTTGGCTGTCAGGGATCAGAGGCTGGACAAGAGCAGAAATAAAGGCACCCTGCCCCCACCCCCCACCACAATCTTCAGGACGTCTAGAGTGCTTATCTCTCTGGGGCCAAGTAATGTGAATGATTTTCCCCAATGCAAAAATAAAAAATAAGATACCCCTTTACCCTTTTCTGAAAGGATAGCAGAGGTATTTTTCTTTTCTTTTTTTTTTTTTTTTTTTTGAGACGGAATCTTGCTCTGTCACCAGGCTGGAGTGCAGTGGCGCAAT
This sequence comes from Mandrillus leucophaeus, assembly GCF_000951045.1. Classification (NCBI taxonomy): domain Eukaryota; kingdom Metazoa; phylum Chordata; class Mammalia; order Primates; family Cercopithecidae; genus Mandrillus; species Mandrillus leucophaeus. The sequence goes on along the minus strand of NW_012107474.1, from coordinate 3,127,476 downwards.
CTCGGCTCACTGCAATCTCCAGCTCCCTGGTTCAAGCGATTCTCCTGCCTCAGCCTCCTGAGTAGCTGGGATTACAGGCACACACCACCATGCCCAGCTAACTTTTTTGTATTTTTAGTAGAGACGGGGTTTCACCATGTTGGCCAGGATGGTCTTGAACTCCTGACCTCATGATCACCCGCCTCAGCCTCCTGAAGCGCTGGGATTACAGGCGTGAGCCACCGCACCCGGCCAGCAGAGGTATTTTTTCTAATGCTTGGGAAGTGTCTGCTAAGTATATATATATTCACTGGAGGATGCTCAGCACCTCGCCCTGTTGCTCCAGGTCAGGACTAACAAGGTGAAACATGGTTCATTGCATCATATTAATAGCATGCAAATCTAAGCCCAGTGATGTCATGCAGTGGCTACAATTGAGGGCAATGGAATAGATCGCGCACGAGCTCCCAGGCCACACGCACATGCCCTTGTGATGTATCATTCACTCTATTCTTGCAGGTCAGACGCTTGGGATGCTACTGCCCATGCTGAGGTTCCTAGGTCACCTCCCTCAATGCATGGGTCTGGGGGCCAGCATGTTCTATGGCTGGGGCCATGTGTGCATTCATTTGCCTAGGGGAGAAAAGTACGCATTCCCTTCAGCTCGGGTGCATGGAGGACGGAAGAACCGCTGTTGCTGTTAGTATTCTCTTCCGCACAAGATAAAAAAGAGATCGGCAAATCAGCTGGCTGGTCAATCAAATTAGCTTATTGTGTTACACTAATTTTTAGATTCAGAATTATAGGTCAGGCTGTGCTAGCGATCAGTGAAATCAAATTTCATGTCATTCTGCGCCGGGTAGACTCAGGATTTGCCTGAAACAATTAAACAATTCCTGGAAGAAGTGGGCGAGGCAGAGGCTTGAACTGTCCACTCAGACCAAGGTGGAGTCAGGCGATGGCTTCTGGGCATCGCGTGGGGCGGGGGCCGCCCCTGCTCTGGACGTTCGTGAACACAGGGGCAGCCGTGTGAACACCATGGGGCAGGGTGTCCGTCCTGCCACCCGCATGGCTGCATCCTGCCCGGGAATGAGGCTGGTAGCCCATAGGCCCCTCCTGGGTCCCTCTAGAGGTTTGCTGCATTCCGGTACCCTTGGTTCTGTGGGCAGGGCCTGGGCCCCTCTGTTGCAAACCAATGGCCCAAAGCTAACCTGATCCGGCAGCGTCTAAAAACAGGATCCAGACTCTGCGGGCTCCTGATCCGGCAGCGTCTAAAAACAGGACCCGGACTCTGCGGGCTCCTGATCCGGCAGCGTCTAAAAACAGGACCCGGACTCTGCCGGGCTCCAGGATTACCCTGGAACAAACCTAAAGTCTCCTATCACACGCAAACAATTCTGCCAGCCCCGCCCAGCATTCCCTGCCTGTGCTTATCAAGTGAGGAGGTCAGCAGGATGCGGCACCCAGGTGAGCTCATTTCAATGAGTCCAGGTGTGTGCAGGCAAGAAGCAGCCAGGAGTTGAGGCTGAAGAGGAACCTACCTAAAACTGTCATTACGACTGATTGATCCTTGGTGTAGTCAAATCTTCTGCCTTTATTAAAGTCGTGGTATCTAGAGGTAAATCCCCATCAGCTTGGAGCAGCACCCTTGAAATCCTCTCTAGCAGGCAGACTCTGGGGCACTTTTAGATATTCTGTTGGTTGTTCTCGGGGACAGTTTCCTTTGGAGGACGTGTCAGTTGCCTGTGAATATCAGCTTGCTCTCCCTCAGTTTCCATCACATGGATCAGCGAGAGTTAATGCTGACTCCCCCTCCCTCGGGGGCTTATTTGCCGTCTCTCCATTTGCTTAAAAACTTCCAGGTCCAGAGGGACCCTAAAGACGCCTGTCATGTCCACCTGTGAATTACTAGCATCCCAGGCCATTGCTGGGTTTTCTTAAAACTATTAAGACATTATCAACGTGAAATGACTTGAATATGCTTTAATTTTTAAAATTCATCATACATCCTGCAGCATTTAGGAAAATGAGGGAGGTGTCATACATAATATCAAATTTGGCTGACACGAGGTGATTTTGCCATGAAGGTTGGGAAGGATGAACATTTGCAATGAAAACTGTTCGTTGCCCCCAAAATCCAGCCATTTCAGGCTCTCTGAGGATTCTGGAGGTGCTAGAGGGGGTAAGGGCCACATTCAGGTGGTGTGGGTGGGATTCACCCCTTCATAGCCTGGAGGTGGTGCCCGGAGCGCACCCTGTCACCCCAAGGATGATGATACCCCAGGGAAGGTGGTGGAAGCAGGAAAGGGAGGTCAGAGGGAACCTAGGGCCTTCAGCGGGCCTCCGTGGTGCGGAAATACTAACAACGCCAACAGCAATCGCAGAGGCAGGCAGGCTTATGTGGCCAGGGCTGGGCTGGCGCTGTCCTGAGCACTCAACACGCATGAAATCACAGTTGTTTTAAGTTCTGAGCTCCCCTGGGAGGAAACTGTGGCCACAGCAGGAATTCCAATGATTCTAGGGTCAGGAGGGGAGGCACCCACTTCCTGATCAGGGCTCTGTTTGTAGATGCGTGGGTGTGGTTGGCCTTTGTGCACACTGGTGGTTTTGCTTCTTTCCCCCAGCAAAAGAATGCAGATTTTGCATTATCTAAAGAGGCGGTTCCGTGAGCCCACTGTGCTGAGTCCCATGTATTCCACTGGTGTAAGTACCACCACCTGGGCAGTGCCCCCAGAGTGTTCTCGCTGGGAGCGCAGCTTCGTGTCTGTACCCTTCCTGAGAATAGCTGACATGCTGGCCTGGGTGGCACACTGGCCGAGGTGTGACTGTGACAGACCAGGATACCAGCATCTGCCCCAGCACTGAACTGGGCAGAGAGAAGGTGTGGACAAAGTGGCATGAAACATGACGGCTGCTTGTGCTGGAAATTAGATGTAGTCATACAAATCCTGTCATGCTCAAAGGGTTCCATCTCCAAAGTCCAAAGGAAAACTCTTCCTTAACTTTTATTCCATTATGTCTATACGTTTCTTACTTTGAAGCAAGGATAGATTCACATGCCGTTGTAAGGATGCATACAGACAGAGCCCATTTATTGCCCAGTTTCTCCCAGTGGTGACATCTTGCAAAATTCTAGCACAATGTCACAGCCTGGCGTTGACCGTGACACAGTCCAGATCCAGAACCTGGCGTCCCCACGAGGATCCTGCCTGCTGGTCTTTAATAGCCACACCGCTTCCCTTCCATTCCTCACTGGATCCCTGTCCCCTGGCAACCAAGAGGTCTCTCTTTTTTTTTTTTTTTTTTTTTTTTTGAGACAGAGTTTCACTCTTGTTGCCCAGGCTACAGTACAATGGCACAATCTCGGCTCACTCTGCAACCTCTGCCCGAGTCTCCCGAGTAGGTGTGATTACAGGCACGCACCACCATGCCTGGCTAATTTTGTATTTTTAGTAGAGACAGGGTTTCTCCATGTTGGTCAGGCTGGTCTCGAACTCCTGACCTCAGGTGATCCCCCTGCCTCAGCCTCCCATAGTGCTGGGATCACAGGCATGAGCCACCGCGCCTGGCCTCTGGTCTCTATTTGTATGATGTTGTCATTTCCGTAATGTTCTACACATGCAATCATGCAGCAGGTGACTTTGGGATTGGCGCCTTCCACCCAGCACAACCCCCTGGCATCCATCCGGGTTGTCGCCTGTATTCGTAGTTCACTCCCTTCTTTCTGAGTCATACTTTGTGGTATGGATAGACCACGGTTTGTCCATCCATTCTTCCTTGAAAGGCACCTGCATTGTTTCCGTTTGCGGCTACTACAAATACATCCGCCGTGAACATGTGGACAGGCCTTTGTGTGAACATCAGTTCTCTGTGTACATCATCTCTCTGCCCTGGTGCTTGCATCTTTAGTTGTTTTTTTTTTTTTCTGTTTTTTGAAGAACCTACCAGACTGTTTTCAGAATGACTGTACCATTTTTCATTCCCACCAGCCACGAGTGAGTGAGCCATGTTTCCACATCCTTTCTAGCGTTGGGGGTTGGCCCTATTTTGTATCCTAGCCGTTTTGATAGGTGTGCAGTGGTATCTCACTGTGGTTGTAACTGGCATTTCCTAACGGCCGAGTGGTGCTCAGCATCTTTTCATGGGCTTCTTTCCATCTGTGCCTTTCTCCAGTCCCCGTCTGCTCATCTCTTGCCTGCTTTCAAAAAAATTGGCTGGTTTTGTTTTCTACCATTGAGTTTTGACCATTCTTTATATATGCTATATGCAAAGTCTTTGTCAGATACGTGTCTTGCAAATATTTTCTCCCAGACCATAGCTTGTCTTGTCATCCTCTTACCAGGATATCTCTCTGAGCAAAAATTTTAATTTTGATGAAGTCCAGGCTATCAATTTTTCTTTTTCTGGTTTGTGTTTTTGCTGTCAAGTCTAAGAACTCCCCACCTTACTGAAGATCCTGAAGATTTCTCCTATTTTCTCTCTAAACGTTTTATACTTTTATACTTTACATCTGTGGTCCATTTTGCATTGATTTTTATATAAACTGAATTCTAGGTCAAGGCTCTTTTTCTTTTTTTGTTGGCCTGCGGATAGCTAATTTTTCCAACACTATTTATTGAAAGCTCTCTTTTCTCTGTTGAATTGCTTTACATCTGGGTCAAAAATCAGTTGGGCGTATTTGTATGGACATGGTCATAGGCCCTCTGTTTCTTCCCATCGCTCTACCTGTCTGTCTTTCTGCCAATACCTCACAGTCTTGATTACCGAAATTATATCCTAAGTCTCAAAATAAGATAGGCTGATTCCTCTCGTTTTATCTGTTGTTTTTCAAAATTGTTTTTATTCTTGTGAGTCCTTTGCCTTTCTATCTAAATGTTAGAATAATCTCTATTTCTACCAAAAAAAAAAAAGGTCTTGCTAGCCTTTCAATGGGAATTTTGTAAAACCTGTTTACCAATGTGGGGAGAATTTACTGTATTGAGTCTTCCAACCCATTAACATGGTCAGTCTTGCCATTTGTTTATATCTTCTTTTATTTCTTTCATGAATGTTTTGTAGTTTTCAACATACAACTTCTGCATATTGTCAGTTTTATACCTGGGGCATTTTTGAGTGACTGTAAATGGTACTGGTGTTTGTTTGTTTGTTTGTTTTTGAGACAGGGTCTTTGTCCTTGAGGCTAGAGTGCAGTGGTGTTATCATAGCTCACTGCAGCCTCAACCTCCCGAGCTCAAGCAATCCTCCCACCTCAGCCTCCTGAGTAGCTGGAACCACAGGCACATGCCACCATGCCTGGCTATTTTGTTGTTGTTGTTGTTGTTGTTTGTTTGTTTTGTTTTTTGTTTTTGTGTTTTTGTAGAGTTGGAGATCTCTCTTTGTTCCCCAGGCTGGTCTCAGACTCCTGGGCTCAAGCAATCCTCCCACCTCGACCTCCCAAAGTGCTGGGATTACAGGCATGCACCACTATGCGTGGCTGGTATTTTATTTGTAATTTCAGTGCCTACATGGTCATTGCTAGAATATACAATTGTAGTAAATACAATTGAATGTTGTATGTTTTCCACCCTGCAAACTTGCTAAACTCTCTTTTTAGTTCTAGGAGGGTTGTGTTTTGTTGTTGTTGTTTGTAGATTCCTTGGGGTTTTCTCTGTAGACAACATGTCATTGGCAAACAGGGACAGTTTTCTTTCTTCCTTTCTAATCTGTTTGCCTTTTATTTCCTTCTCTTGCCTATTGCACTGGCTAGGACTCCCCGCACTATGTTAATTAGCAGTAGTGAGAGCAGACGACCTTGCCTTGTGACAGTCTTAGACACCAAGCAGTCAGTCTTTCACCATTAAGTACGATCGGCTCCTCTGTATCTGTGTGTTCCATATCCATATATCTAACCAATCACCAATCAGAAATATTTTAAAAACAAGAAAAACAATACAAATAGGTAAACAATACAGTACAGCAACTCTTTACATAACATTTACATTGTATTAGGTATTCTAAGTAATCTAGAGATGATGTAGCATGTACAGGAGGATGTGCATAGGTTATATGCAAATACTACACCATTTTATATAAGGAATTTGAGCATCCTTGGATTTTGGCATCCTTGTGGGGCGTCCTGGAACCAATCCCTCAGGGACACCAAGGAACAACTGTATAATGTTGGCTGTAAGGTTATGGTTGATGCTTTTAATCAATTTGAAGAAGTTCTTCTCCATTCCTAATTGTATGAGTTTTCTCATGAACATGGGTTGAATTTTGTCAGATTTTTTTTATGAATTAGTTGACATGATCATATGATTTTTATTCTTTAGCCTGTTGATTGGACATTACATTGATTGCTTTCCAACTATTGAACCAACCTTATATCCCTGGAATAAACCCCACTCAATCTTGATGTGCAATTATTTTTACATATTACTGAATTCTACTTGCTATTTCATTAGTGATTTTTGTATCTAGATTCATGAGGGATGTTGGCATGTAATTTTTTGTTGTTGTTCCTTGTCTGCATTTGGTATCAGGGTAATACTAACTTCATAAAATGAATGGGGCCCAGGTGCAATGGCTCACGCCTGTAATCCCAGCACTTTGGGAGGCCAAGACAGGCAAGTCACTTGAGGCCAGGAGTTCAAGACCAGCCTGGCTAACATGGTAAAACCCTGGCTCTACTAAAAATGCAAAAAATTAGCCAGGCTTGGTGGCCTGCACCTATAATCCCAGCTACTCAGGAGGCTGAGGCAGGAGAATTGTTTGAGCTCAGGAGGCGGAGGCTGCAGTGAGCCGGGATCACACCACTGCACTCCAGCTTAGGCGACAGAGTGAGACTCCATCTCAAAAAAAAAAAAAAAAAAAAGAATGGTAGTGTTCCCTCCTCTTCTGTTTTCTTGAAGATATTGTTAGAATCATGTTGACTTTTTAAACATTTGGCAGAATTCTCTATAAATGTTTAGAACCGTCTTGGCCTGGACATTTCGTCTTGGGGAGTTTTTAAATTACAAATTGACTTTTGCTATAAGTTGTTTAAATTACCTCTTTGATATTGAATGAGTTGTAGTACTTCATGCTTCTCTAGGAGTTGGTCCATTTTATTGAAGGATGTCAGAGTAATGTGTGTAGAGGCATTTGCAGTGTTCCCTTATTATCCTTTTGATGTCTGCAGGGTCTGTAGTGATGTTCCCTCTTTCATTCCTGATATTGACAATGTGTGTCTTCTCTCTCATTGTTTCTTTGTCAGTCTTGCTAGAAGTTTGACAATTTATCATTTTCAAATACCTAGCTCTGTTTTGTTGATTTGCTGCATTGTTTTTCTGTTTTCTGTTACCGGGATTTCTATTCCCCTATCTTTGTGATTTCCCTCCTTCCTTTCTTTGCTATCATTGTGGGTTTACTTTGCTCTTCTTTTCCTGGGTCCTCATGGTGGGATCTTGGCTGATTGAGTTGAGATTTTTCCTCTCTTCTAATGGAAGCCCATAATGCTATAAATTTCCCTCTCAGCATGGCTTTAGTTGTGTCCCACAGCTAAATTTTGTGTTGTATTTTCATTTTTATTGAGTTCGATGTCTTTTTAATTTTCCCTGGAGACTTCCTCTTTGACCCTTAAGTTATTTAGAAGTATGTTGTTAAGTTTCCACGTGTTTGGAGATTTTTCTACTATCTTTCTGTTATTGATTTCTACTTTGATCCTCATGTGGTCAGAGAACATACTCCGTGTGGCTTCAGTTCCTTTAGATTGGGTGAGATTTCCTTTATAGCCCAGGATATGGTCTATCTTGGTACATGCTCTGTAGGCGCCTGAAATGAATGTAGCGCTCTGCTGCTGTTGGGTGAAGTGGTTTATAAATATTCATCATTTGATGGACTTCTAAATTTATCTCAAGACTCTGAGATCATTCATTCTCAAAGGTTATGTGATACACCACCTTTTCCAAAGAATTCCTAAGTGATCTAAACCCCTGCTGAGTTCACCAAGTGGCCTGTAAAACCTATGATGATTCTTGTTGATAGGAGCCACCTTCCCCCACTAGCAGATGTGGGACTTTCTTCAGGTGAGGGCCTCGAGCTGGCACCAGTTCAACCTATGGCTGTACGAAAATTTTCTGGCTGACATTTTTACGCTTGTAGCTTCAAGAGATATAATAAAACATCATTTTTCTTCTTCTTATCAAGTCATAGAATGCTAAAGCCAGAGGGAATCTAGGATCATCTGGTCTGCCCTCTCATTTGACAGGTGAAGTAATGAGGTGTTGCAAAGTTAAACTGATTAGTTTCTTTTAATTTTTTAAGTGAATTATAGAAATTATAGAAAATGCATAAGAAAAAAAGGGAAAATGCATAAGATAGAGGGAAGCAAACTTTTTAAATAAAATGTATATAAAACTTATAACCAAAGATGACTACTATTATTATTTTGGAGTATACCCTCCCAATATGTTTTCAAAAGCAGGATCCCTATTAGTGCTTCAAAACCATTTTTTTTTGTACTTTAACAACAGACATGAACATTTTTCAAAATATTATTTCTAATAGCAAAATATCGTTCCAGATGTATGTCTAAAGATAGAGTTTTCTCATCATTTATTTAACGAATCTCCATCGGGTGGGCGTGCAGGTTGTTACAGTTTTCTCTGTGTTAAATAACAGTGTGATGAACATCTTTTGTGTACATGCATGATGATTTCCTAGAAATGGAACCCTGGGTCAGTGCTTGTGAACATTTTTAGCTTCTGAGCCCCATTGCCAAGTTGGATTCTTGAATTTTTTGTTTGTTTGGGCAGCTTTGGTTTTGTTTTTTTCATCTTCTTTTGAGACGGAGTTTCACTCTCGTTCACCAGGCTGGAGTGCAATGGCACAATCTCGGCTCACCGCAACCTCTGCCTCCCAGGTTCAAGTGATTCTCCTGCCTCAGCCTCCCGAGTACCTGGGATTACAGGCATGTGCCACCATGCCTGGCTAATTTTGTATTTTTTTAGTAGAGACGGGGTTTCTCCATGTTGGTCAGGCTGGTCTCGAAGTCCTGACCTCAGGTGATCTGCCTGCCTTGGCCTCCCGAAGTGCTGGGATAACAGGCCTGAGCCACCGCGCCCGGCGCAGCTTTGGTTTTATTTGTTTTGTTTATAGTGGAAGGTTAGACATCAAATCAACGTAGAAGATGTTGTGAACTTATGACTAAGCCTGGTGTGGGTTCTCGGTGTTCTGGGGCACGAGCTGGAGGACGGCTGGAGCCAGGTAGAGACCGCTCCCTTCCTTAGAATGTCGCCTTGATGACAAGGACAGCGCTGTGAGCATCCACACCTTCCTATGAGGTATCTGGCATTGGGCCTGGTCAGGAAACAGGAAGACAGGCAGGTTCCATTTAGCCTGAGACCTGGACCTTGTAAAGCCAGCCACCCAGCCCAGTTTTACAGGCCAGGCGACAAAGGGAGCAACTCGCTGGACCCGGGCCTGCCTCCCCTCTGCAGACCCGCCGTGAGAACACCGTGTTCTGAATTGAGACGTGCCTTGAACTCACTTTGTCCCAGTAATTGCCCCCATAAAATAGACCTGGGCACTCAGAGAAAACTTCCCATATTGAGAAACCCAGGCCTGCCTGCTTTTTATAGCTGGTGCTGAGGACAAGAGAACCACAAGCCCTGGCCAGTCTGCTGAGAGACCACTGAGGGACAGACGGGTTGTGGGCCTGGAGCAGCCCCAGAGGGAAGGAGCATTTGAAAGTGGACAGGTAGAGCCCAGGCCCAGAGAGCCCCAGGACTGCTGCCAGGAAGGCCAGCACGTCCCTCCAGGTAACGGGCAGCTCCTCGGTCGCGGCCTCCGACCCCCAGCACGTGGGATTCGGGCCGCAATGGCCTATGCGTCTTTTCCTCTTGTCCGTGTTCCACCTGTCTTTCTTCTTTGGTTCGTAGAGAGAGAAGAATTAATCCAGAGCGTGCTGGCGCAGGTCGCAGAGCAGTTCTCAAGGTACAGAGTCTTCTAAACTTACAACCAGCCAGAGATGCGCGCATCTTTCTCTAAGAGCGAGGGCAGGCCCCGGGCTCTGAGGCTGGCCTTGGCCAGCAAGCGCGGCTGTCTCAGCTGCCTGGAGGAGCTGCCCGCACGGCGGAAGCCTTCTGTGGCTTCTGTAACTAAGCCAGCTTGGATGGGGCCCAGGAAACACTCGCCTTAGACCAAAGACCGTGTTGAGTGGACGCATTAGAATGTGAGCTCGTGTGGTCGAGAGTGTTCTCCGTCGGCTCTTCTGGGATCAGAGAACAATCTATAAGAATGGGCTCCACTGGGAAATAAGCTTCCTCGCTTGGTTAGGGGACTTCCTTTTCATCGGAGTCATCCCAGCAATCCTGACCTGGATACCGTATTTTCCATTTCTCAGACTGACTGCTCTGCGGTTTTCTCTGCGGTATCTTACTGCCCAGGTTAATCAAAATGGTGAAAAGGGCAGACGGCTAGGATTTTTTAAAAACCTTCGAATTGGCTGGGCGCAGTGGCTCACGTCTGTAATCCCAGCACTTTGGGAGGCGGAGGCGGGCGGATCACCTGAGGTCTGGAGTTTGAGACCAGCCTGACCAACATGGAGAAGCCGCCGTCTCTATGAAAAATACAAAATTAGCCGGGTGTGATGGCATATGCCTGTAATGCCAGCTACCCGGGAGGCTGAGGCAGGAGAATCACTTGAACCCGGGAGGTGGAGGTTGCGGTGAGCCGAAATCACACCACTGCACTCCAGCCTGGGCAACAGAGTGAAACTGTCTCAGAAAAAAGAAAAAAAAATCCTTCTAATTCTTTAACTGACTAGGTTGGAGCCTCCAGAGAGCACAACAGGTCCTCCGAAGTGTCTGTGCCCATCGGGGGAGGGTGCGGGGACTGGACCCTCTCAACCACATAAGCAGAGAGAAGGCTGCGAGTTCTCCCCAGAGAGTCTGGGTCCACTGCTCAGGCCTGAGGAAGTAAATATGCCCACTGGCTCGGAAAATACACCTCATGATAATTTGGTGATTCTTTCCTCCCCATGGGACATGATGATTTCTGAAAAGCAAGTCCTGGCATGTTGGCACCCAGCCCCTCGCCAGCCTACCCAGAGGCCTTGCCCATGACCACAGCGGGAACTCAGTACATGTTTGCTTAACCTGTTTTGGCTCTGAGAATTTTAAGGGTCATATTTCCTCTCTCTTTTCTTTTTCGTTCCTAGAGCATTCAAAATCAATGAACTGAAAGCTGAAGTTGCGAATCACTTGGCTGTGCTAGAGAAACGCGTGGAATGTGAGTGACGTTTCTGTTTCCTTTTTGCTTCTCTGTCCTTTAACCTCTATTCAAATTAACCACTTGGAACAGGGAGGAGTTCAGTGCTGAAGGTAAATACGAATGTCTTTTCTTTCTGAAATACTTGAAAATTACCTTTGATGTTAACAAAGGCTCGCACAGTGATTAACTAAGCATTTTATTTCTATTTTAAAAGAAGCACATCTCATGGTATAAAGCATTCTTTCAGCCCCAAAGAGTAAAAATGAACACACGAAGCCCCCCACACTTAGCCCCTCTGAGAACCTCTGCCGAGTGTCTTGTCTGTGTCTTTTTGTGTGTAAATGAAGACATTCTCTGCACACTGATCTGCACCCTGTGGGTCACCATTTTTTGGAATCTGTCTATTAAGTTGTTACCTCTTGGTTTCTGATACAGTCTGGATGTGCGTCCCCTCCACGTCTCACGCTGAAATGTCATTGGCAATGTTGGAGGTGGGGTTGGTGGGAGATGTTTGGGTCAGCAGGGCAGATGCCTCCTGAACGGCTTGATGCTCTCCTTGAGATTGTGAGCTCTCGCAAGATCTGGTTGTTTAAAAGCACGTGGCAGCTCTCTACCCTCCCGCTTCCCTGTCGCCTTCCACCATGATTGGAGGCTTCTCGAGGCCTCCCCAAGAGCCAAGCAGATGCCAGCACCAGACTTCCTGTAAAGCCAACAGAACTGGGAGCCAATCAAAGCTCTTTTCCTTATAAATTGCCCAGCCTCGCGTATCTCTTTATAGCAACAGAAGAACAGCCTACTACAGCCTCCAGTCACCACCAAAGGAAAGCAGAAAAATGACTAGTGAGCCGAGGAGTATCAATTCAAGTCCTGATTCAATGATCAAAAAGCTCAAATTCTGGGAAGAAAACAACTTCAAGTCACCCATCCTTTTTGTCCTCATCCGTAATATCAAGGTCAACGCTTAAATTCCACAGGCCTCACAATTCTGTGTTCAACTCACAGCTTGACAAGTGAACTCTTTGTCAATGACAAGGCAAAGGTTAATGATTAACATGCACCACATTTACCAACTTAGGAACTAAATAAACAGAATCCAGACAGGAGGCCATTAAGGGTTACAGCATCACCAAAAAAAAAATATCTGGCTGATTGACTGAATGTCATCGTCGCTTTTCTTTCTTTTTTTTTTGAGACAGAGTCTTGCTCTGTTGCCCAGGTTGGAGTGCAGTGGCGCAATCTTGGCTCAATATGCAACCTCCGCTTCCTGGGTTCAAGTGATTCTCCTGAAACATGATTTACATAGTCAGATTTATACTTTTCAAAGTGGGTGGACATTTCTAAAAATGTATGTGGTCACTGGATCTTCAAGACGGTTTCATTTTCCCCGTTGTCAATGAGGAAGCCACAGAGAGGTTAGGTAACCTCAAGTTCACTCAGCAAATTAGAAAAATAAATAAAGCTGAGACTGGCACCCAGGGTCCTGGCCAGGCTACTCTCACTGCCTGCTACCTGCCCTTCTGGGACAGGTCACCTCCCTGCACACCTGGCTGAAGAGCACCAGGCACTCCATGAGGATTCCTTGGTAACTCAGGTTAGAAAGCTGAAGCTGCAAGCAACAGAAACTGATCGTGGCTGCTTTCAACAGAAAAGCAGTTTTTCCCTGAAGGATTTTGGGAAGCTCCCTGGATCCCCAGGAGGGCTTGGGAACAGGGCTTGGAGGTTGTGCAGCAGCAGCAATTCCCCACATCCCGTGCAGAGCTGATGCTATGCGGATGCCTCTGCTGCCGTCTCTGAGCCCTGGATGCAGCACCAGCTCCCCTGTACTCCTCGCTCTGGACCTAGGCCCCCCGGAGGCTCCACAACCACTTATGCAGATATCAGGCACTTCTCCATGTCGCTGGCTACAGGTTCAAAATCTAGACACAGCCAGACCATGCACCCACAGTCTAGCTGCAAGGCAGGCCCCACAAAGGGAGGCTGTGAGTGCCCTGAGGCTGCCGCACAAAGCACCACAGACTGGGAGGCTTAAGCAACAAAAACTGACTCTCCCGCAGCTCTGCAGGCCAGAAGTCAGAAATCAAGGCATGAGCAGGGCTGGCTCCTTCTGGAGGCTCTGAGGGGCCCTGGTTCTGTGCCTCTCTCTTAGACTCTTGTGGCTCCCAGCAATCCTTGCCGTTACTGAGCTTGGAATGCTGCATCACTCTAACCTCCGCCTGTGTCTTCACGTGGTGACGTTCTCCCAGGATGTCTCCACGTCACCAGTCTCTCTCTGCTAGGTCTTATAAAGATGCCTCTCTTTGAATTTAGGGCCCAACCTAAATCCAGGATGGGCTCATCTCCAGGTCCCTAATGGATTATATCTGCCAACGACCTTTTTCTCAATAAGGTCCCATTCACAAGTTCCAGGGAGTAGGTTGTGAACAGATCTTTCTGGCGGACACAATTCAACCCAGCACAGCGAGTGTTTGCATTTCCATATTCTGCACTGGGAGGCTGGCTCAGCTCTCCACCAAGCCCCGTGTCACAGGGAATTCTCCAAACATGGGTAGGGGTTTGAGCCAAACATGCAAAAAAGGCTTGCTGCAGAGTCACCACCCACCTTTACAGATGCAAAAAGTCACGCAGTCACTACAGGGGGAGCGTGCAGATGCCCGCGGACAGCAGGTGCCTCCCACCTCTCCTCCTCTCTCCAGCGCCTGGGCTTTTCCTCAGCCTCCCCCATCTCCTACGCCCCACCCGGAAGCCAGTGCCAGCTCCTTCCATGCTCTTCCCAGAAAGTGCAAACAGGCAAGTTGAAGAGGCCATGCTGTAACTCTCAAAACTCTTACAGAGAATTATGTCTCCCACAAGATGAATAGTAACCCTGTGTGTCTTTGGATACTGACCCTGGAAAATAACCATCAAGCCAAAAGAAAAGTGTTCCTGTTTTACCTCCAAGTGGCAGGTGAGTTGAAGATCACTGAAGGACATGGCCCATAGGACCTTCCCCTCTAGCCTGTTCTAGCTGCGGAATTCTCCAAAATGCTCACTTCTCAGAGGGAAGGTATCTTCCCATAAGGCCTTCAGTGAATGCACATAGATGGCCTGGCAGAGGACACCACTCTTCCACCGAGCTCAGGCTCACGGCACAGACCAGAATTACTGGTGCTTCTGCGGGTAAAACCGGTTGTTACCAGTTGTACTGATTTCTAGCACCAGAGACCTAGGACTGCAGAAATGGGATTGAGGGAGCTCCCCTCTCTAAGGAGTAGGGAAGGAGGAGCAGTCTAGGAGTTGTGGAGGGTAAGGGAGGGGACCTCTCCTCAGTCCTCCTGGCTGCCCTCCTCCCGTCGCATGCAGCTCACACCCCCACTCCAGGAGGCAGCCGTGTCCAGACAGGCTGTCGTCCTCCTGAACTCCACCTGGCTTCGGGCTCATCCTCCCCGGACACTTCTGGCTGATGGCTCCCCACTCTCCAGCGGGTGTGCTTTAGCGGGAGGTGGCCGGGATGCTGCAGCTGTGCTGAGCCCCAGGGAGTCTGAGTTCCAGAGACACCACAAGGGCAGCAGAGCCTTAACCCAAAGATGCGAAAGCCCAGACATTTCAGGAGGCTTGGAGGACAGAGAGGGAAAATCCTTTTGAGGAGAGGGCCGGGAGCTGAACGTCTGATGTGGCAGGCCACTGGGGAAGTGTGTGCCCAGCTTCTCAGAAGGTCAGTCCCAGCCCTGCACGGCTGCCAGAAGCTAGCCAGATGGGGAGGGCGGCCAGGAGCGTGGTCCGACACCCAGTGCACAGGGCCTGGGCCAGAGGCAGATGCTGCCATCTACATATGCACATGCACGTGTAAACACACACAGAGGTGTCCATGCACTCACAGATACACACGTGAAATCACACAGGCACGTCAGGATGTCACATATACATGCACACATGTACACGTGTAAGCACCCAGGCACGTGCAGATACATTCATATGTGTGATCACATACACACACATGCACACACACAGCTGCTTCTGCTGTACATGAGCTGCTGTGAGCTGTTTCGTTTTGTTGTGGTGGTGGTGGTGGTTGTTTGAGACAGAGTTTCGCTCTTTGGCCCAGGCTAAAGTGACGCAATCTTGGCTCACTGCAGCCTCCGCCCCCAAAAGACAGGACACTTCTGTCTCAGCCTCCCAAGTAGCTGGGATTATAGGTGCCCGCCACCATGTCCGGCTAATTTTTGTATTTTTAGTAGAGATGGGCTTTCGCCATGTTGGCCAGGCTGGTCTCGAACTCCTGACCTCAGGTGATCGACACGCCTCAGCCCCCAAAGTGCTGGGATTTTACAAGCGTGAGCCACTGTGCCCTCCAAGCTGTTTTCTGCTTCTTCAGTTAAAAGACTCATCCGCTAGAATTGGGCACCTTAAAGCCGTGTTACATTGTGGTGGACTTGACTTAAATGGAATTTCCTGCTTCTTCTCAAATGTATAATTCCTCTGAATTGAATATAAATTTCTTCATTTCTCTTCACTGACTTTCAAAGCTCTTCTTCCTTTTGATATAAAAAGTTTAGCCTCGTGCGAGCGATCTGGGATTTCCCTTACGTTACAGATTATTTCGTAAACAGAACACCCAGGCCCCTCCCCTCACGTCCTGGCTGGAGGTGAAACATTAAAGAGAGATTTTAAAGCAGGGCCCTTTACTCCCTTCCTTCCTGGTTTGCGGCCCGGGCACAGGGCAGCTCTGCTCCATCCACCCTTTGTCCCCGTACTCTGGGTTTGGACCAAAACCTAAACACAGCGTGGGCCATGGCAGGAGCTGACTGCCTGGGGCAAAGTTTAACACAGGCCATCCAAACAGCCCAGAGCCTAGATGCTAGAACCAAGCCTTGCTTTCCTCCGTCACTCAGGAAGTGTGTGCTACACCGGCTCTTTAGTGAGGCTCTTGGAGGAAGTGTTGAAACACAGCTCTATTCATACATGTCTTTAAACAACTTTCACTAGCTCTGCAGCCAAAGGACTGGGCCTGCCAGGTTCCCGGCCGGAGTACAGTGAGGTTGGGGAAGGAGCACAGCACAGAGCCTCCTGAGCCTCGGCTCGGCTCTCCCCGACCCCCGGCTGGGCTTTCCCCAACCCCCGGCTCGGCTCTCCCCCACCCCCGGCTCGGCTCTCCCCCACCCCCGGCTCGGCTCTCCCCAACCCCCGGCTCGGCTCTCCCCCATCCCCGTCTCGGCTCTCCCCGACCCCCGGCTGGGCTCTCCCCTGTCCCCGGCTTGGCTCTCCGGCTGTCCCCCACCCCCAGCTCGGCTGTCCCCCGTCCCGGCTCGGCTCTCCCCAACCCCCGGCTCGGCTCTCCCCCATCCCCGGCTCGGCTCTCCCCCACCCCCGGCTCGGCTCTCCCCCACCCCCGGCTCGGCTCTCCCCGACCCCCGGCTTGGCTCTCCCCACCCTCCAGGCCGCTTTCCCCAAAGCCAGCGTCTCTCAGAAAGTCGTCCTTAAAGCTTTCCCTGCAGGTGGCCTGTGACTTGCAGAAGCTCACAAAAATCTCTTTTAAAGCCCCTTTTTTTTGTCGTTTTATTTTATTTTGAGACAGAGTCTCGCTCTGTTGCCCCGGCTGGAGTGCAGAGGTGTGATCTCGGCTCCACTTCCCGGGTTCAAGTGATTCTCCTGCCTCAGCCCCCAGAGTAGCTGGGATTACAGGCAGCCTGTGACCACACCTGGCTAATTTTTGTATTTTCAGTAGAGACGGGGTTTCCAGATAGATAGATAGATGAATGGATAGATAGATAGATAGATAGATAGATAGATAGATAGATAGATTGATCGATAATAGACAAATGAATGGATGGATGGATACATAGTGAGTACCTAGGTAGATAGGTAGTAGAAAAGGAGAGAGAGAGAAACAGGATGAATATTTAGAAGGCCTGGGAGTGGGCAGAAGGCCTGGAAGGACACACATTAATACAAATAATATTAACTGAGTTGTTTTCTGGGCCCATAGGATCCTAGATAAATTTTAAAATCTTCTTTGAAGTGCTATTTCCTACACTTCCTACAGTGATCGTAGGATTTTTTATATTCAGGAAAATGACATTTAAGACATAGTCAGTGGACCATGGACCTTGGACAGAGGGCGCAGCTGCCCTGTTTGCAGTCTACACCGCATGCTTAACCCTTCCCCAGACCTACTCACTTTCAGAATGTGCTGCCTTCCGCGTGTGAACCACACTGAGCGCCTTCCTGTCACTGATGTTGAATTGTCCATTTGCTCACGTCAGTGTCCAAGTGGCAAACCCACAGGGCACGGGTGGGATCCTGCAGTCTAGACAAAACCAAGGAGCACCCGTGGAGGCCACGCTGGGCTTCCCAATCCACATGCCGACCCGAAATGTGTTCTCAGCGCCTTTTCTCAGAAGACAGCCTGTGGCGTTCTTCAGCTTCCTGGAGGGGCCCACGACGCTGGAGAAAACGGAGACCCGGCTCCAAAGGAGAAGGTGGACTCTTAGTGGTTGGACAAAAGACCTTAGTCCGGACCTCAGGTACCTTGTGTTTCCCCAGCGGCCGCTCATCTGGACTCGGCCATCAGGACAGCGACCACACTGGCTCCTGCCACATGCACTTCCAGACCCCTGTCCTCTAGCCGTTGAGTAGAAGAGGGGCGGAGAAGGTTTCTGCGGCACAGAAGCACATCAGCAGGACCAGATCCAAACATTGCCCCCTCCAGATTCCTCATCCTCTGGCAGAGAGAAGCAGTGTCCCGGGAAGCCATACCCCTACTTGACCCCTGACCCCGGAAATGCCTCGAACCCACCCGGGAGGCTGATTCCAGCCAGGCTGCCCGGGGCCCCTGCACTGGGAGAATTCCTTTCCGGAGCTGCACTACTTCCGGTGGGAAGGAGTCGTTAGAAACTAGCCAAAGGCTCCTAGTTGCTTGGTTTTTCCTTTAGAAAACATTCGCTTTTTATTTTTAGCAGTTATTCAGAGCCAAACTTCATGAAAAAGGGAATAGAGTGGCATCGTGGGAGTATCCTTCTGCATAAAAGTTAAGGTGTGATTACAAAGTAACAAAGCTAATCTTTTTTATTTCTTATGAACCAACTCTAATTGAAAAGCCGTTTGAAGCTGCTTGCTTCATGGCAGCGTTTCTGGGGTAAACGTGCAGTCAGCCAAGGGTGAATATCTTGAAGTTTAACACTCGCTGGGAGGCATAAGCTCCAGTTTGTTTTTGGTTGAAAAATAGTATCCTAACCGTTGAGGCACACCTTTGCAGTAGGACTCTGTAACAGCCCACGGGGTTCACCCTGCCCGCTGCCTAAACAGCTGATTCATCCAGACAGGGGAACTGCAATGGAGAAAGAGTCATTCACTCAGAGCCGGCTGTGCAGGAGACCAGAGTTTTATCATTCCTCAACTCAGTCTCCCCGAGCATTCGGGGGCAGAGTTTTTAAGGATAACTTGGTGGGTTGGGGGAAGCCAGTGAGCCAGGAATGCTGATTGATTGGTCAGGGATGAAATCATAGGGAGTTGAAGCTGTCTTCTTTTTTTTTTTTTTCTTGAGACGGAGTCTCGCTCTGTCACCCAGGCTGGAGGGCAGTGGCGCGATCTCACTCACTGCAACCTCCGCCTCCCGGGTTCAAGTGATTCTCCTACCTCAGCCTCTGGAGTAGCTGGGATTACAGGCACTGGTGCACCACGCCCAGCTAATTTTTGGATTTTTAGTAGAGACAGGGTTTCTCTGTATTGGCCAGGCTTGTCTCAAACTCCTGACCTCATGATCTGCCCACCTCAGCCTCCCAAAGTGCTGGGATTACAGGTGTGAGCCTGGGCGGAAGCTGGGCGGAAGCTGTCTTGCACTGAGTCAGTTCCTGAGTGGGGCCACGAGACCTGACGAGCCAGTTTATCGATCTGGGTGGTGCCAGCTGATCCATCAACTGCAGGGTCTACAAAATATCTCAAGCGCTGATCCTAGGAGCAATTTAGGGAGGGTCAGAATCTCGTAGCCTCCAGCTGCATGACTCTTAAACCATAATTTCTAATCCTCTGGCTAATGTTAGTCTCGTCCCCAGGCAAGAAGGAGGTCTGCTTTGGGAAAGGGCTGTTACAGTCTTTGTCTAAACTATAAACTGCAAAGGAAGTTTCTCCCAAAGTTAGTTTGAGGAATGAACAAAGACAGCTTGGAGGTTAGGAGCAAGATGGAGTCGGTTAAGTTAGCTCGCTTTCACTGTCTCAGTCATCATTTGGCCAAGGCGATTTCAACTCCAGGAATGTGATCAAGCCCAGGTTCTGTTGATCCTCAACTTTGCCTGTTCATTTCTCCTCTGTTTTAAGTCAACAGTTTCTCCTGGTGATGCTGCGCTGGAAGGACGTTACAATGAAAAGCTTTTCCCATAATGAGATCTTAATCCCTGCTGAAAACGCTTTGCCGTTCGCTGCATTTTAATGCTCTGGCACCACATGTCCCCTCTGTTCTTTTTGGGATAAAAGACGCCTTTGTCCCATGTCCTCAGCTGGTGCTTAGGGGTATGGAGCAAAAAGTGGGTGCCACAGTTGAGATTCCAGGAGTGGAAAGTGGGGAGGGGCTTCTGCCCTCTGGAAACTGCCCAGATGGAGGCGGTGGTGCAGCGGTGGCCACGGCACATGCCGGCGAGGTTGGAGTCAGTTGGGGCTGAGCTAAGTGGGGCAGTGCGGGCACACCCGGAGTATTGGCAGCCGGGGTAGGAGTGAGACCTCTGCACTGAGCTATTTTCCTCCCTGGGAGCCACAGGGAGCCCTTAGTTACCAGCCTTGAGAGATCCTCCGCATTTGTCCGTGGTAACCCCCTTGCTGTCTCTCTCTCTGTCACCAGTGGAAGGACTGAAAGTGGTGGAGATTGAGAAATGCAAGAGTGACATTAAGAAGATGAGGGAGGAGCTGGCGGCCAGAAGCAGCAGGTAGGGTCTGTGCTGGGGCCACGGGCGGCCGGGCCTGGGGAGGGCTCCCCATTCCAGTTAGGCTGGGGCTGTGGGCTTTGTTTCTCTAAAAGAAAGGCTGGTGCAGTTCGGTACAGTTCAGGCTTGGGAGAGTGCAGTCTGGAGGCAGCCACCCTGCTCGCAATCTGCTTGTCAGTGGTGTGACTTTCTTCTAACAAAAGAGGACATATGGGCCAGGCATGGCGGCTCACGCCTGTAATCCCAGCACTTTGGGAGGCCGAGGTGGGAGGATCACCTGAGGTCAGGAGTTCAATACCAGCTTGGCCAACATGGTGAAACCCCATCTCTACTAAAAATACAAAAAGTAGCCAGGCATGGTGGCACATGCCTGTAACCCCAACTACTTGGGAAGCTGAGGCAGGAGAATCGCTTGAACCCAGGAGGTGGAGGTTGCAGTGAGCCGAGACCAGGCCACTGCACTGCACCCTGGGCTCGACAGAGCAAGACTCTGTCTCAAAAAAAATAAAATTAAAAAAAAGAGCACATACGGGAGACGGAGGCTGGGAAGACACTTCACAGAAGAGGAGTCCTCCTCCTGCAGATCCAAGCCTTAGGAGCAATGTATCCAGCTTGGAATAAATTGACATCTACTTTTAAAGACAGAACAACAAGAAGAAAAAGGCATTAGGGGAGGAGCCTCCTGGTGCCCCCAGGGAGCTGGTTCCCTGCGTGATATTCCCACTGGGTTGCATTCCAGCGAGGGCTCCAGCACTGGGGACACAGAAGTCATTCTCCTGGGAACAGGCGTCCTTCACAGGCACTGCGGGAGGCCCAGTGAGCGGTGACTCGTGGGGAAAATGCCCCAGCTTCCACGATGCTGCCTCCAAAGTCAGTTTTATGGACAGCAGGACTTTACTGGAGCCAGGGTCAGGACACGTGTGGATGAATCACATCCAAACTGGGGATGGAAATGCACATAGTAGCAAAGAGACGGCGGTGACGATGAGCAGAGCGCACCCATTGAGCGCTTACTGTGTGCAGGCGCTGTGCTGAGTGAGGGGCACACAGGACCCGCTCACACCTCCGGGCTTTACCTCCATGCCCGCTGGTGCCAGCCCAGAGACCACAGGCATACGATGTGGCTCATGGTTCCCCAGAGTGCCACTGCCCGGCCTCAGCGGGATTTCATGGGGTCTGATGAACTGAGAAGCAGCCCTGTGCCATTGCACCGAATTGTCCCAGGGCCCCCTGCATGCTGACGATCATTCCCTGATTCTAAAGCTGAGGGCAGTCTGCTTAGTGAGGGAGTGTGGCAGTGAGGGAGGGTCTCAGAGGCACAAGGTGAGGGGAAAGCTGGCGGGCCTGGCCTGGTCCCCTCCAAGCCCCAGGGGCCTGGCCTCGGGGTGGGCACAGGGAGGAAGGCCGAGCGGAAGGAAGCACGCCTTGTCTGAGCCACAGGAGAGCCTGTCCTACAGGGATGCCACGTGTCTGTCCCATGCACTCATGGGCTCATTTGGAGTTAGGGATGTCTCAGCCCAGTTGACTTCGGGGAAGTCAGGGCCATAGTCCGTGACCATGGAAAATTGTGAGTGAACAATCCATCTTCGTCATTCCTGTGGTAGGAGGCTCTTTAAGGGATGAGAGACAGAGTCCCTCCTTTGTGAGCTGAGGAAGAGCTCCCAAGTTACACACGGGCGGCCACACAGCCGGGGCCCCAAGGCTGGGACCGGGCTTGGCAGCCTCAAACATGCAGCACCTTTACCTGTGCGCCCTTGGCCGTGGGCTCTACGTGGCTTAGTTCAGTGGCTGTCCCCTGTGCCCCGGGTGCCATGGCTGCTTTGGCAGAAGGCTGGTGCTGCCTGGCAGGGTTCCCCTCTGCCCAGAGCCAGGTGGGGATGGGCTGCCTCAAGCAGGGGCTGCGGGTGTAGCAGGACCAGCCTCTCCAGCCCCACCAGCAGCACGAGGGGAAGAGGGACGAAAACTGAGTTCTAGTCTTCAGCCGAAAACCAGACTCCCCAAACAGTGGCCTCTGGGCTCCATATGGGTTCGGGAACTCCACCGCCCCGAGGGGTGTGTCTGGAGCCAGGCCATGCCTCCCAGAGCTCCCCCAGCTCCTCACCCACAACTGTGTGTCCCTGAGCACTTTCTGGAGGTATTTGTAGAATGCAGCCTCTTATCCCTTAAACAACTGCATTTGCTGCCCTCCCACAGCCGCAGGAGTGAGTAGGGAGGCAGCCTCCAGCCTCACAGGTCTTGCCCCTGCTGTGCCTGACGGGCACCTGCTCTGTAGAAAGCAAGGCGAGTGCTCGGATCACACGCTGCTCCTGGCGTGGTTTCTGGTGTGCACTGGTCCTGCAGGTTAGGTTGCAGGGGGGGAATTATTTTTATCGAAGTCGTAGTCATTTCCTGGGGCTGCGTAACGAATTATCATAAACTGGGCAGTTTAAAACAATAGAAATGTATTGCCACATAGTTCTGGAGGCCACAAGTCCAAAATCAAGGTGGCAGCAGGCCCTGCCACCTCTGACGGTCCCAGGGGAGGGTCCTTCCTGGTCTCCCTTGGCCTCCGGTGGCTGCCGGTGGCTCCTCGGCTTGGGGATCTCTGCCTGCTTCTTCACCTGGTGCTCCCATCTGTTCTCTCCAAATTCCCCCTTTTTGTAAGGACACCCATCCTATTGGAGTAGGGGTCACCCCCCTCCAGGATGACATCACCTTAACTACATCTGCAACAGCCATGACCCCAAATGAGGTCACCCTCACAGGCAGCAGGGTTAGGACTTCAACATACGACTTTTGGAGGGAGATGTACTTCAGCCCGTAACACCCCACGTGGGAGGATAATACCGATTTCAGAGCACACAGAGGAAGCCGCCAGGAACTCCAGTGAAACATCAGCCCCCAGGTGCCCGTCAGGCACGCCGGGCTGCGGGGAGCACTTGGGCCCATCTGAGTAACAGAGGTGCATCCGCACTTCCCCCAGGAGTACATTTTTAGAACCCACAGCGCCATTAACCAAAGAGAAGGAGACTTCCTGGCGCCCCGTCAGCTTCTGGAGGCGATGTTCTCAGCTGACAGCTCTGGCAGCCTCCCCTGTAGGTGAGAGACAGGTAAATGGGATTCTTGCATCCAAAACGGAACAGGGTAAAAATTCTCAAGCGTCGTCGACACACTGAGAAAAACACAAATTCAGCCTCCTGGGTTCTGGTCTAATCCCCAGCCGCGTCACGTGCCCCAGGCCCTCGTCGCAGAGCCGGCAGCCCCCACACACGGAACCCCTTCCTGTTTCTCTATGTAGAAAGGAACTCAGAATAGAGACACTGAGCTGTGTGCGTTGTTTCTTTCGTCTTTGTCAACAGCAGAGGTACATCTTACTTATGAGAGCCTGCAGCAGTGTGGGGCCCCTGGGACCAGTCTTGTTAAGCTGGGACTTCCCTGGATGGCTGGGGAGAGGAGCTGCAAAAGGCAGGGGTGGGGGTGGGGGGGCCTTCCCGAGATGGCAGCCCAGCCGGAGGCCAGCGTTCTTGCCTCTGGGAAGAGAATAAAGACCCCAGACAGGATGGAGGTAGCTCAGCGCCGTTCCACACAAATGGCCAGTGTGAGCCTGAAACGTGGAGCTACATTCAGCCCACACAGCACACCGCAGTGGGACCGCGGAGCCAGGGGTCTGGATCCGCCAGAAGCTGCCCCTTGAGAATAGCAGTGGCATCAGGGTCCAGCACACAGCAGCCGGGAGCAGGCGGCTGTCCCCTGACTTTCCCGAGTTAGGTTTCTCCTGCTTTTCCCTCAAAGAGGACAGAGGTCCAACTGCCAGCTCACATTTAGGGCAGGGGCAGGTCTACCCCAGGGCCACGGCCACTCTGGCCCCCAGCACTGTGCCAGGCAGAGAGCAGAGCATGGAATGTGGGGTTCACCCAGAGCTGGGGAGCCTGCAGGAGCCTGGGGTAGCAACTGAGGGCTCAGCATTCATCCCAAAAAAATGGCCTTGCCCTCTGGCCTAAGCCCCGGGGAAGGGGGATGGAGACCCCACGAAATGAAAGCGAAAATAAGCTCCAAATAGGATGAAAAGAAAGAGCTCCGTGCCAGCTGCTCTGTTTGCTGAAGACGCTGGTTCCCATGGCAACGGGGCGCAGAGAGAGGGGCTGCCTGGCCAGGCAGGGTCAGCGGGCCCCAGCAGACCCTCCTGTGCTCCCAGCTCTGGGATCTGCAAGAAAACAGCAGGATTCCAGCAGTCAAACGGTCTTGCTTGGTGAAAATTTCCATAACCCTCCTGGGGAATGCAGGAGACTTACAGAGACAACACATGTGCGAGTGTTTACACAAAAGAGGTTAAAAGCAGCAAAGAAATCATCATCGTGCCATCAATTTTTTTAACTGCACAGAAAACGTTCGTGACTGCTCAGAAATGTGTAAATGGAATCTCTTGGTTACTGGATGACAATGGAAATCATTTGATTGGTGCATTTTGTTGGTTGGTTTTGCTAATACTTTGCTGAATCTGTTAGCATTCCCCCTTTCACATCAAACTGTGGCAGCAACTCTGACGGGTTTTGCAAGCATGAAGCAGAGGGAAGGGCTACCAAGTGGATCTCTGTTGGAGCGGTGGTTATCACGGGGAAGAGACGGCAGCATGCCGAGAAAATAACACTGAAGGCCCTTTTTCCAGAAAGGAAATAGATTGAGTATTCTAGTTTTGAAAATAGCACAGGCTCATTGGAAAACCTCCAAACTATACTGATGGGAGTTGAAGGGTGGGCACCGATCATGACAGCAGCCGGCAGTGTCCCCCCAGTTTAAACCTGGACACGAGGCCTTCCAGATGTTTTTTCTGTGTATAGATACCTTGTTTTGAAAAACAACAAAAACATGCTGTTTTGTAGTCTTTTTTTTTTTTACTAGTGACATTGTGAGCAATAACTAGATTAAATTTTAACCGGTGTACAGCTCATAGATTTTCCTGGAAGGTCACAATCAAGCACTCTTTTTAAACCTCCCGAATGTGCTCTTTCTTCCCCGTAGCTTGGCATTTTTTGGCATTCGCTTTCAGTACATACTGTGCATAGCTTTCTTATTTTCCCTTCTCATGTAAAGTTCCCTCACTTGGCATGATATCCGTGATTATCCTCTCAATGGCATAATAGTCCATCCCGTGGACGCACTGTGGTGGGTTAAACCACTTCCCATTTTGGGACATTCAGGTGGCTTCTAGTAGGTCTTGTGTTTTTGTTACAACAGATCACGCCACAATGAATATCTGTGTGCATAGAGCTGTTTGTTCCTGTTTAATTCTTGGCTTAAGATAAATTCCCCAGGATAGATACGTGGGCTGAAAGGATACGGATTTCTATATGGCTCTCACTATGCAGTACTAAATGGATCTCCCAGAAGATGGGGCTTTATTTACAAATCGCAGGAGCTTCTGCTGCATTCAGCTCCCTGAGTACCCCCCAGCCTGGTGAATGTCACACAAGCCAGGCGTGACCCCCACCCACCATCACCCAAGTACACAGGGAGCCTGTTCACTTCCAAGCAAATGCACAGCCACAGGGGGTCCCCAGATCCGCCCAGCCCCCTGGTGCATTCTGCTGCAGAGGCCCAAGAGCGGCCAGACCTCCCGGGGCAGCTGCTCCTCATTCAGCCTCTGGGGACCACCCTGAAGCCAGCACACTGCCCAACCAGGAGGCGGCTTTCCTCCGAAACACGCCTGGCTCCCTTTGCCCTGCTCCTATGCGGGATACCTCGATACCCAGTGCTAAACAAAACCAGAGTCAGACAGAAAACTCATCTGCTAACGTTACATGCAGCAGGGAGAGTTGGAAACATTCTAAAAGTCCATCACTGGGGATTGGATTGCTAACGTGTGCTACGGCCACACCCTGGAGAAACTTGGAAAATGAAGCGAAGCTGTGTGGAGCAACTTGGGATGAGTTCATATGTTCGATGACAAAGCAGGTTGCAGCAGAGTGCATTTGGTGCAATTCCATCTTTGTTTAAAAGTACAAAGGGGCTGGGCGCAGTGACTCACGCCTGTCATCCCAACACTTTGGGAGGCCAAGGCAGGAGGATCACTTGAAGTCAGGAGTTCAAGACCAGCCTGGCCAACATGGTGAAACCCCATCTCTACTAAAAAGACAAAAATTAGTTGGGTGTGGCACCATGCACCTGTAATCCCAGCTACTCAGGAGGCTAAGGCACGAGAATCGCTTGAACTCGGGAGGCAGAGGTTGCAGTGAGCCAAGATTGCACCACTGCACTCCAGCCTGGGCGACAGAGTGAGACTCTGTCTCAAAAAAAAAAAAAAAAAAGGTGACTCACGCCTGTCATCCCAACACTTTGGGGGGCTGAGGCAGAAGGATCGTTTGAACCCAGGAGTTCGAGACCAGCCTGGGTAACATAGCAAGACCCCATCTCTACAAAAAATAAAAATTAAAATATTGTTAAAAGGTATAAGCGGCCACCCATGTGTGTCCACACTTCAAAACATTCTGGAAAGATACACCAAACTATTAGAAGTGATTTCCAGAGTATGGGATTTAGGGAAATAAGTGGGTAAAGTGAGGACTTTGGTTTTTTTTTTTTTTTTACTTTACTCCTGTGTTGTTTAGATTTTTGAGAATAAGAATGTTTTCATTTTGAAAACATTAGAAAAAGGTTTTTTAGAAGCTTATCTAAGACAGAAGATAGCCCTCAACATCTGACTTTTTTTTTTTTTTTTTTTTTTGAGGCGGAGTTTTGCTCTTGTTGCCCAAACTGGCCAGGCTGGCGTGCACTGGCGCAATCTCCGCTCACTGCAACCTCCACCTCCTGGGTTCAGGCGATTCTCCTGCCTCAGCCTCCCAAGTAGCGGGATTACAGGTGCCCACCACCACGCCCAGCTAATTTTTGTGTGTTTTTTTTAATATAGAGACGGGGTTTCACCATGTTGGCCAGGATGGTCTCGATCTCTTGACCTCGTGATCCTCCTGCCTCGGTCTCCCAAAGTGCTGGGATTACAGGCGTGAGCCACTGCGCCCGGCCCAACATCTGACTTTCTATGTGTTTTCCAAGAGCCCAATGTGAGGTCAGAGGTCAGGCAGGTCCTTGGGGATTTTGCTTCGAATGAGTTGCTGCCGCCCTGACTCCTCTCCCATAGCAAATAAGACCACACGGGGCTTGGGGATTTCGGTCTGTCCCTTGCTTTTGCTCTGCCGAGGGCTTCACCAGACTGAAACAGCAGGACCACAGCTCATCTCTGCTCCTTCTCTCTAGGACCAGCTGCCCCTGTAAGTACAGTTTTTTGGATAACCACAAGAAGTTGACTCCTCGACGCGATGTTCCCACTTACCCCAAGGTAAGACGAGATTCCTGCCCAGAGGAGGCTGTGGCTGTGTCCCCAGCCCCACGCCCAGCCCTGTGGCCCTGCGGCCAGACCCTGCTGTGTGCTCATTCTCATCAACAGCCGCTCCCAGCCCTGGACGCTGCGGGTTACTCTAAGGCAAAGTATTTTTCCTCTTTGACATTTGTTTAGCAAAAGTGATCCCAGACCATACCTTCCCCTGCAAGGAGATAATAGCTCTGTGCTGCCGTCTGCCCTGGAGCTGACCTCGGTAAATGGTTTTCACAGTCAAACGTTACTTTAAAGAACTTTAATGTTTAACTACATTTTAAAAAATCCACATTGGCCCTCCTCTCTGAGCAATTCTTAGTTGTCCTGGCAGTTTTGCTCTTTTGCACAAAAGTGTTCTTAGTTCTAAGAGAAGCTGTAACCTTGGTGAAGTAGCAATGGCGTTTTTGAAATAATGACAAAAGGAGGCTCTCAAGACGCTGGTCAACCGCTCAAAGCCTTCAGCTGGGAAGCAGGCAAAATCCCGGCCCACCTCATTTTTTGTTTATTTTTTATTTATTTATTTATTTTGAGAAGGAGTTTCACTGTTGTCGCCCAGGCTGGAGTGCAGTGGCACAATCTCAGCTCACTGCAAAATCAGCCTCCTGAGTTCAAGCAGTTCTCCTGCCTCAGCCTCCCGAGTAGCTGGGATTATGGGCGCCCGTCACCACACCCAGTTAATTTTTTTGTATTTTTTTTAGTAGAGACAGGGTTTCACCATGTTGGCCAGGCTGGGCTTGAACTCGTGACCTGAGGTGATCCACCCACCTCGGCCTCCCAAAGTGCTGAGCCACTGCACCCGGCCCGGCCCACCTGATTTGTAATGTGCTCTTGTGCTAAGATTCAGGGGGCACAGGTTCCACAGACAGCAGAGGCCTGCACTGCACACAGGTGGGTTCTGCTGCTGCCTACGGTTCAAGCAATGGCAGAGGCTTCCACAGCCTCCATGTGGGCCACTGGAGTCCATTAGTCAGTGATTCTATCCATGCAGGTCCAAACAGTGCCCTGGATATTGTCAGGTTCGGGGAGATTTTTTGGGTTTTTGGTTTTGTTTTTTTGAGACTGAGTCTCACTCTGTCACCCAGGCTGGAGTGCAATGGCACGATCTCAGCTCACCGCAACCTCTGCCTCTCGGGTTCAAGCGATTCTCCTGCCTCAGCCTCCTGAGTAGCTGGGATTACAGGCACCCACCACCATGCCCGGCTAATTATTGTACTTTTAGTAGAGACAGGGTTTCACCACGTTGGCCAGGTTGGTCTTGAACTCCTGACCTCAGGTGATCCACCCACCTCAGCCTCCCAAAGTGCTGGGATTACAGGCGTGAGCCACTGTGCCCAGCCTTATCTGAGGTTTTTGAATGGAGACGAGTGCCTTTTTCCATTGGAAAATATGCCCCACGCTTCTCAGGATCCTGTCCCAGGGAGCCATGAAGCACAGCCTAGATCCAAAGTAAAAGGTGGCAGCACTCCAGATCCGTCCCCTTATAAAAAACAAAAAGCAAATATCCAGTAAGAGCTGGGAGAAGACAGTGTGTAATACCAAAGCGTGTTCTTGTCTTCTGTATAAAACCACAGCCTTCTGTCCTTGCGACAGCTTAACCTAAAGCCTGAGGTCCTCAGAAGCAACCCCGGGCACCGCCCCGTCAGCAGGCCTGCTCTTCTAGCTCTCAGCAGAAACCAGGGATGGGTTCCCGATGGGAGCATCTCAGAGGAACTTCTTAGCTGGTGTTTGAATTTATGCCAAGTGAATTTTACCCCCACACTTCACTTTATTGCCCTTTTTAATTATTTTTGAGACGGAGTCTCACTCTGTTGCCCAGGCTGGAGTGCAGTGGCACCATCTCGACTCACTGCAACCTCCGCCTCCCGGGTTCAAGCAATTCTCCCACCGCAGCCTCCAAAGTAGCTGGGATTACAGGCACCCGCCATCATGCCTGGCTAATTTTTGTATTTTTGTAGAGACAGGATTCCACCATGTTGGCCAGGTTGGTCTTGAACTCCCGACCTCAGGTGATTGGCCCACCTAGGCTTCCCAAAGCACTGGAATTACAAGCATGAGCCACCATGCCCAGCTATTGTCTGTTCTATCGTCAGGCTTGTTGAGGTCTGATTTACATGCAGTAAAGTTCTTTAGGTTTGGAGTACAGTGAATTTTGACAAACTTGTTTAGTCCTGGGACCTCCACCACAAGCGAGATATGGAACATTTCTGTCACCCCAAAACCTCCCCCCGCCCCCCTCACCCTGCCTCTGGCATCCACTGATGGGATTTCCAGCCATAGTGTTGGCCCTTTCCAGAAGGATGTGGCCTGTGAGTCTGACGCAGGTGCCTTAGAAAGAGAACGGGAGAAGCCAGGTGCGATGGCTCACGCCTGTAATCCCAACACTTTGGGAGGCCGAGGCTGGTGGATCACCTGAGGTCAGGAGTTCGAGACCAGCCTGACCAGTATCGTGAAAACCCTGTCTCTACTAAAATTACAAAAATTAGCTGGGCATGGTGGCAGGTGCCTGTAATCCCAGCTGCTTGGGAGGCTGAGGCATGAGAATCACTTGAACCTGGGAGGCAGAGGTTGCCGTGAGCCAAGATTACTCCACTGCACTCCAGCCTGGGCAACACAGCGAGACTCCATCTCAAAAAAAAAGAAAGAAAGAAAGAGAACGGGAGAATGAGAAGAAACATCGCAGCATGCACATCGCCGTCACAGTCCCCCAGCACCTGGTTAACACGGAACTCCTGTCCTTTCTAGTACCTGCTCTCTCCAGAGACCGTCGAGGCCCTGCGGAAGCCGACCTTTGATGTCTGGCTTTGGGAGCCCAACGAGGTAAGTGCGGGG
Source organism: Mandrillus leucophaeus (assembly GCF_000951045.1). NCBI lineage: Eukaryota > Metazoa > Chordata > Mammalia > Primates > Cercopithecidae > Mandrillus > Mandrillus leucophaeus. Next base: position 3,097,203 of record NW_012107474.1, on the reverse strand, counting down.
CTTGCGGGCACCACGTCCTGTGGGGAGGCAGCTCAGGATTGTGGACCCCAGTGGGACCACCCCCGTCGTTCTTCCTTTTTCATGTTTTCTCCTCTTTTTAAAGACTGGGAAAAAAAAAAAAAAAAAAAAAAAAAAAAAAAAAAAAAAACACAAAACCCTTGTTTTGCTGGGTTTTAGTTGAAACTAATACTTGATAGCAGGGCCCAGGAGACCTCACAGCAAGGGGATTCTGTGCGTAGGGAGACAGCTGTCGGGGCAGGGACCCTCCACCCAGGGCTCCCGACGGCGCCGGGCTCCTGGGGTCATCTGCTCACCCTGCAGACCCTCATGCGCGCGGGTGGCAGCCCAGTGCTGCAGAACGCCCATGCCAGGAGCAGATCTCTCCTGAAGGAAGCGGCAGCGGTCAGAGTGCTCTGCTCTGAGAGCAGTGTCTGCAAAGGCAAGGCACAGGCAGCCGGCTGTCCCGGATACGTGGACATGTGGGATTCCGGGAACTGTGTCACCTTCTGTAGCAAGGCTTGAGGCCAGGAATTCCAGACCAGCCTGGAATTGGCTGTGTCCCCACCCAAATGTCACCTGAATTGTCATAGTCCCCACGTGTCAAGGGCAGGGCCCGGTGGAGGTCTTGAATCGTGGGGGCGGTTTCCCCCGTGCTGTTCTCGTGATAGTAAGTCTCACGAGATCCGATGGTTTTATAAATGGGGGTTCCCCTGCACACGCTGTCTCGCCTGCCCCCATGTAAGTGACTTTCTCCTTCTTTGCCATTCGCCGTAATCGTGAGGCCTCCCCGGCCATGGGGAACTGTGAGCCCCTTAAGACTCCTTTTCTTTATAAGTTTCCCAGTCTCAGGTATGTCTTTATTGGCAGCGTGAGAACAGACTAATACACTGGGCCACGTCGCAAGACCTCGTCGCTACAAAAAAAAAAAAAAAAAAGTGTTAAAATTCCTATTTGCTGAAAAGTACAAGAATGGGGAATATTTGGTTTCATCTCATTGGCTAATAGACCCCATCTTTTCACACCCCAAAAAATGAAAAAGTTCCCTCATTGCAGACCTTGGACCCAGCTGTTTTCAACCCACCAAAATCTAAGGACATTTTCCTGCTTGTCAGCAACACAGAGAATGCACAGGCTCCTCAGCAAGCTCACCTGCGCTCTTTGACACCCTCGGCCGCAGCGATCTCTTCGCAAAGGGCAGAAAGTGGGATCTTGCCTCTTGGCATCCCTGAGGCCGGGTTGCTGACACCTGGGGCACTGCCCTCTCCTAAGTGAACCTCTTTTACGCCTGTGGTCTCCCAGCAGGAGAAAAACTGCAGCACCAGTCAGAAAAGCAAAGCTCCAGCCTCCACTCCCCACCCCAGTTCACCCGAGAAGAGCAGCAGGCAGCCAGTCCCAGGGGCTGCACTGCTGCAAACCTGCTCAAAACCTCCAGCCACCATGTGGCAACTTGCTTCCCAGCCCTGAGACTGCAGGACCAGGGCATGGAGACGACAGAAGAGGCTTTAAATGTGCAGCATAACTGTCTAGGTCAACGCACAAAAAGCAAGGGCTCCAGGTGTGAGAGACACAAGGAGTAAGAGGGGAAGCTCGGAAGAGACGTGTTGGAGCTGCTGGCCTGCAGTGGCTCCCAGGGTCCCTGCACAGCCTCTGAGATTGGGCAGAGCAAGTCCACAGCAAGCAGACACGGCAGACGGTTAGAGCACACTGTCTCGTGCTCCCAGCCTGTGGGTAAGCGCCGCGCCTCAGCATCATGCAGAAAAATCACCCTCCCCAAAGTCATTTTGACCTCAGCCTGCTGGGAGGAAGAGCCAAGCCAGGGGCCACTGATGGCAAAGTGCCTGCATGGAAACCGACACTTGCTGTCTTTTCCGTCACTTCTACCAGGGAACCCTTTGAGTGTGGGCCATTGTGACTGGGGAGGTGGGGCTTGCCCCATGAAGCTGAGGGATCTAGAAAGGCCACCTCTCTGTCCTCTGACTGCAGAGTGGACTCAAACAGCCACTCTTGGGGCTGGCAGGTGGGCAAGGTAGACGGCTCCCGGCGGCTGGACTCAGCCTCTGTGTGGCATCTCCCACGGCCCGTGGCTTCTGCCCAGCAGATCTCAAGGGCACCCCAGGAGACCGATGAGGGTTCCAGTCCTTCCAGGAAGTATCCAGCTGCCTGCGTGTGAGAATGCAGAGATGCCCAAGACAGGAGCCTTGGCCTCTGGCAGATCTGGGGATGCCAGGAATTTTGGAGTGTGAGCGGCAAAGAGGGACAACTAAAGGAACACACATGAAAACAGCCCACTCGGCCCCGCGAAACTGCGTCTGGCCGCCCACGAGGCAGCTGGCACTCGGAGAACGTCAGGGCTCCTGAGTGATCGCCTCTCTTCCTTCCAGCAGGGGCCACCCTGCCTTTCTCCGAGTGGCTCGACCCAGTGTCCTGCTCATCACAAACCAGACGGAGGACATGACTTCAGGCTGTTGTGTCCTCCCATCTGAGGGCCCAGGGCTGTGGTCTGTGAGCAAGGCCTGCCTCTATCAAGTGCAGAGCTGGACGGCTGCAGGAGCCTCCCCGTCATCTCATGAGTCCCCCACTCACGACCATGCAGCCCACTCAGACCAGGACCCACCGCAGCATGTGGGAGCTGCTGGCTCACTCGAACCCGCCTGGGACTGAGGACTGACTGCACATGCAGCCACAGATGCCCCCAGCCCTCCTGCCCCACAGCCTCCACAAAGGCCACGTAAGTGGCACCAGGTGGCTCTGTCTGCCCGTCAGCATCCCCTCTTGACTCTGATTTCACAGCAGACACACCTGCCTTTCAGGACTGCCTTGAGCAACATCTGGGCTGGTCAGGTGGAGAGTGAGGAGTCTCCAGGTTGCAGCTCCTATGGTCGTAAGGGCGGCGTCCAGGAGGGTAGGGGGCCAGCAGCTCTGGGCAGTGAGGCCCCTGGCTGGGTGATCCGGGTGGCTGCTGACCAGTGGCCTGGGAGCCAGCCCTCCTGTCCTCACGTGGGGCCCCAGACTCCTGCCATTCTGAAGGGGGCCCCGTCTCCAAAAGTCGGTGCCGTGCCCTGCACATTATCCAACCTACATCTGTACTGTCCCCCGAAGGAAAACGAGTGTGTGGTTCACGTGCTTTAAGGACGTTTCCCAGGTGACATTCCAAGCTCCCATCTGTGGCTGTGTGGGGGGGAGTTTCCAGTTTTCCAGATGGATTTCCTGCGATGCCAGAGAACCCTCCGCCGCCTTCAGCGCCATCTCATCAATGCAGTGATCGCGAGCTTCGATTTACAAAAACTCGCCTCCCTTGCAGCATTTCCAGGTCTCACACACGGCGTAACAAGTAAAAATGGATTTTTGGGCAGCATGCCCTGTCCTAGTTCGCTGAGGCTGCCATAACAAAGTACCAGAGACTGGAGTGGCGTCAGCAGCAGAAGTCAAGTCCTCAGTTCTGGAGCTGGAAGTCCGGGATCAAGGTGCTGCCAGGAGGCCTCGGTCCCTGGCGTGCAGACGGCCTCCTTCTTGCTGGGTCCTCATGTGGCCTGTTCTCTTCACGCACGCATGCTCTTCCTCCTCTTATGAAGACACCAGTCCCGTGGGACCAAGGCCTCACCCTGACTGGATAAAACCTTCATTACCTCCGTAAAGGCCCTGTCTCCAAATAGCTCACTGGGGCCGGGGCTTTACCACATTGACCTGGGGGAAGGTGCAGTTCAGTTCGTCACATGCCCTTTTTGGGAAGAGAAAGGTCAGGCAACGAGCAGACACAGGCAGGAAGCCATGCCGGGCTCCAGCAGGGATGACCCAGTGCCCTGCACAAGCAGCTGGGCTGGAGGTGGGCACAAGTGGGGGGCCCCGGGTGGAGGACGCATGCCAGGTGCGTCTAAACTGCCCCTTTGCTGTGTACATCTTCCTTCTCACTGGGCTCCCCACCCAAGACCTGCTTTTTCCAGAAAGCAAAGCCCACTTTGGTCAAAGTCTTGTTTTCAAAAATCACTTCATGTTTTCCTCCCTAAATTAGCTCCAGAGCACTGAGCTGTATTGAAATAGATCACCACAGTGACAATAAATCCTCTTTGGGACTGAAAACAAAATCTATTTCAACTTGAACAGGGATATTGATAGAAGACAGGGCTCCGTGAAAAAGGGTTGCTGGTGCCGGGCGCGGTGGCTCACGCCTGTAATCCCAGCACTTCGGGAGGCCGAGGCGGGCGGATCACGAGGTCAGGAGATCGAGACCATCCTGGCTAACACGGTGAAACCCTGTCTCTACTAAAAATACAAA
>NW_012107474.1:3091375-3092880 GCF_000951045.1 Mandrillus leucophaeus | reverse complement strand
AGGTCAGGAGATCGAGACCATCCTGGCTAACACGGTGAAACCCTGTCTCTACTAAAAATACAAAAAATTAGCCGGGCGTGGTGGCGGGCGCCTGTAGTTCCAGCTGCTCGGAGGCTGAGGCAGGAGAATGGCGTGAACTCAGGAGGCGGAGCTTGCAGTGAGCCGAGATGGTGCCACTGCACTCCAGCCTGGGCGACAAAGCGAGACTCTGTCTCAAAAAAAAAAAAAAGAGAAAGGGTTGCTGGGGCAGGGACTCCATCTGAGCACTGCAGTTAAGACGTTAAAGTGTCTCCGGTCCCAGCAGGGCCCCAGATGAGCACAGTTCAGCGTTTCTGGATGTAAACCGTCAAAGCTTGTTCGATCCCCAACCTCGGGCAAGGAAAGGGTCTTTCTCTCTATGGCAGCACCCGTGCTCAGGTGTGCATCGGATGGAACTGTGTCCTAGAACCTCAGCTATGATATTGATCCACTGAGACTGTTTTCCATGCGTAGAAATCAATAAATTCCTTTTTGGTGCAGTGTTTTCTGAACGGGTGCACTCTCTCACCCAGTCGCCATCCTTCCTTCCTTAGAATTCTCCTTGACTTCGGAACCGGCCCTCCACCCACCAGGAGACCCCCAGTATGCTCTCAAACCCCCACCCATCTGGGTGGCCTGGAAAGGCTGGTCCAAAGACCTCTCCTCCCTCTCCAGGGACTTTCTGGGAGGGGAGAACCCACCTCCTGCCAACGGCCCTGCTGGCACTCCGAGGACGGCAGAGGGAGGGAAGCCAGGGGCTAGGGAGCCAGCCACACGACTGCTCGGTGCCCATCCTTCTCCTGTGCCCACAGATGCTGAGCTGCCTGGAGCACATGTACCACGACCTGGGGCTGGTCAGGGACTTCAGCATCAACCCCGTCACCCTCAGGAGGTGGCTGGTGAGTGCCAAACCCGCCTTCGGTTCTTCCTGGGCACGTGGTTTCATCCAGTTCCACAGGAATGGAGGGAATGTATCGCCAGGGCACCTTCCTGATGGCACTGCACTCCCCTGAGCAGAGACAACATTCCCCAGGCGCTCCGTGAGAGACGCTCAGCCCGTCTCTGTTCTGCCTTCCACCAAAACCTTTACGCCCAAGCTGCTGCTCTGATGAGCAAGGAAAGAGTGAGACTCTGCCATCACCAAGCAAAGCAGCATGTCCTAACGCAGCAGTGTGTGGGAGCATGTGTGTGTGTGAGTATGAGGGTGTGGATGTGAGTGTGGGAGTGTGTGTGTGTGAGTTTGGGGGTGTGGATGTGAGTGTGAGAGTGTGTGTGTGTGGGTATAGGGGTGTGGATGTGAGTGTGGGAGTGTGTGTGTGAGTATGGGAGTGTGGATGTGAGTGTGGGAGCATGTGTGAGTGTGGGGTGTGGATGTGTGGGAGTGTGTGTGAATATGGGGGTGTGGATGTGAGTGTGGGAGCGTGTGTGAGTTTGGGGGTGTGGATGTGAGTGTGGGAGCGTGTGTGTGTGAGTATGGGGGTGTGGAT
>NW_012107474.1:3084659-3089938 GCF_000951045.1 Mandrillus leucophaeus | reverse complement strand
ATGTGGATGTGTGTGTGGATGTGGGCTGTGAGTGTGCGTGGAGTGTGTAGAGAGTGGGTGTGTGCATGTGGACGTCTGCATGTGTGCGTATGTTTAGCAGCAGGCATTTTTTAATGAAATATTGCTCAGAACCAAATATTAAAAGCCTATTAAAGGTTTCATGGTGATTGGGGACCCAGAGCCCCGTCTTGGAGTCTCCCCTCCCCCATCCCCGAACTTCCTAACTTTGTGCCCCACTGTGGCTCCTCAGACACCTCTGGGGACACCCCAGTCCTTGACTGCAAGGTGAAAACCCCTGCTAGAAGCTCTGTCCCCACACCTGCCCCGGGTGCTGTGGTGCGGCCCGCTGGACATTCTCAGGGTCCCTGTGTCACCTCATTGGTACCTGTGGTAAACATGGGAACACTGTTGACCTCTGGTTGGGATGAGGGTTTGGCAGAGAACGTTCAAACCAGCGCACAGCCTTCTGGGTGACTTTGGGAGGAGAGGTTGGCGGGCCCAGGCACAGGGTGACCCAGACCCCCTGCCTCCCACAGCTCTGCGTCCACGACAACTACAGAAACAACCCCTTCCACAACTTCCGGCACTGCTTCTGCGTGGCCCAGATGATGTACAGCATGGTCTGGCTCTGTGGCCTCCAGGTGGGTCCTGCCCGCCGCACACCCAGACCTCCACCCTCGGGGGTCAGATGGAAGCCCGTTCCAGGCAGTGGCAGCCCCATCCCACCAAGAGAGCCACAGGTGTGGTGTCCCCAGCCGCTCCGCCCCTCCTAGGGAAGCACCCCCCCCACCACTGTCAGTCTCCCCATGGGCGAGGCTGCTTCTAGGATTACATGAGCAGGTGTGCGCCCGACCTGGTCACCATCCACCCCCACAGGAAGGCTGGTCCCCTCCCACCATGCCAGGAGACCCCACATGGCTGCAGGGGCCTTTGTCCCCACCTTACCACTCCCCCAATTCCACCCCCCTCATCCCATCCCACCCTCCGAGTGAAGAGGGCAAACACCTGCGCCCTGTTTTCCAATCCAGGAGAAGTTCTCACAAACGGATATCCTGATCCTAATGACAGCGGCCATCTGCCACGATCTGGACCATCCCGGCTACAACAACACGTATGTACAGGATTTTCTCTTGTTTTCCTTTTAAAAGGCACCCTGGCTCCTGGAGGGAACCCGTCAGCCCAACCCTCAGAGCAGTTCCCAGAAGGAGCTGTCAGCGACGGCCTCCCAGCCCAGCTCTGCCTCCACTGACACAGCTCCCGGCTTCTGGACTTTGCCCAGGGCCTCGGGTCTCCCCGGAGTAGGAACTTTCGGGATTATCAAACCCCAGGGGGACTTTCCCACCCCTGCGCGGGCCTGGTCCAGGCTCAGGTGCACGACAGAGCCCTGGCCATGCCGGCGCCTTCTCCACCCCAGGCAGGGAGCAACGCCTGTGGGCACGCGGGGATGGGGGCTCCACACACCCTCTCAGGAGCTCGTCTCTCCCCCTGCAGGCTTCCAGCTGGCTTCTGCAGGGAAGGCAGAGGCAGGGGCCAGAAGAGAGTGAGAGAAGGGACTGCAGAATGACAGGAGGTGGGAGTGAGGTGTCCCTTGTGGGGCCAGGGATCAGAAGGACAGACCATTGCTCCACTCTTGCCTCCACAGGCACAGAAGACCATGGCAGACATGGTACAGGCCGTGGGCTTGGGTTTGTGTCCACAGTGGCACAGCAGCTCTCTCTGTTGAATTGTGTGTTTGTGTGACGATGTCATCACAGGCCTGAGAGCTCTGCTGCCGTGTGTCGGCACCTAGTGGGTTCCAAGGTGCGGCAGTCGGCGCTTCTCCTGGGGCCATCAACACACACACCCATCTGTTCTCCTTCTGCTCATTTCACACTCACAGCGGCCGGCACAGCACAGGCCAGCAGAGGCCTTGACCACAGCATCCCAGTGAACCACAGCTGGTTCTGCCCACCTGCCTCCTCTAGCACCTGGTGACATCTGACAATTTCACAAGAGGCCGTGATGCCTCAGGGCCTGTCCCAGGGAGCGTGCTGCTTCCTCAGAGGGGTCCTGGGACTGCAGGAGCATGGGGACATGAAGTTGCAGGGGCAGCCGAGCAGCAGGAGGGACCTTCTGGGTGGGGCAGGGCACAGGCGGCTCCCCCAGCCCCCATGGCATTTTTTCCCCGACTCTACTCCACTTACATGCCTGGGCGTTGCTCCCCAGTGCAGGTGCCTGGTGAGGGCGCCTGAGCCTCCCCTCACTCTCTCCTCGCCTCCCAGGTACCAGATCAACGCCCGCACAGAGCTGGCGGTTCGCTACAATGACATCTCGCCGCTGGAGAACCACCACTGCGCCGTGGCCTTCCAGATCCTCGCTGAGCCCGAGTGCAACATCTTCTCCAACATCCCACCTGATGGGTTCAAGCAGATCCGACAGGTGCGTGGGGTGAGGGCCCTCTCACCGGAGTGGGGGCACATTCAGGGACAGCAGCCCCCATTCTCCACTGGCTGGAGGCTCCCAGAAGCTCCTAGCCACAGCAGTGCCCTGCGGACGCAGGGGAACCCCTCCCTCCTTCCTCACCTTCTCCAGGGCCCAGAGTGGAGCCCCAAAAAGAGGGTACGCTCGCCATGCACACGTGTATCCCACTGACCTGCACTTCCCAGCCTCTATTTAATTGAGCCTTCACTGGCTCCCTCTGAGATAAATCCTTTGTCCATCTTCCAGTCTAAGAAACTGAGGCTTAGCGAAGGTAGGGAGCCTGCCCAAGGAGGGGGCGGGCCCTGGACAGACACGTCTGCTGCATCCAACGTAGGAGAGCTACCCTGCTCCATAACCCCAGCTGCTGTCACCTGCCACCCACAGCCCAGTCAGCCCCCTTCCATTTCTTTTTTTTTTTTTTTTCTTCTGAGACAGAGTCTCGCTCTGTTGCCCAGGCTGGAGTGTAATGGTACAATCTCAGCTCACTGCAACCTCCACCTCCTGGGTTCAAGCAATTCTCCTGCCTCAGCCTCCCAAATAGCTGGGATTACAGGTGTGCGCCACCACACCCGGCTAATTTTCGGTATTTTTAGTAGAGATGGGGTTTCACCATGTTGGCCAGGCTGGTCTTGAACTCCAGACCTCAGGTGATCCATCTGCCTCGACCTCCCAAAGTGCTGGGATTACAGGCATGAGCCACCACGCCCAGCCACCCCTTCCATTTTAGATAAGGGGGCTTTCTGCCTCTCAGGGCGTGATGGGAGGAGAGTGAGAGGGACATCTGCGTGAGAGGAAGATGACCCAGTCCACCTGCCCCAGACAAACACCTCCAGCTCACTGAAATAACGCCCCCTTCCACACGGGAATTCCTCATCAAACCCTCACTCTCTGACGTTTGCAGGGGAGGGAAGCTCTCATAGTAACCTCTGGGAGAAATGTGTGGGGTGAATAGTAGCGTCCTTCAAACAAGGCCCACCTCCCGTGAGTGTGATCTTATTTGGAAAAGGGTCTTTGCGTTTGTACTTGTTAAGATCTCCAGATAAGATCAGTGTGGCTTGTCCAAGGGGGCCCTAAATCCAAAGACTAGTGTCCTTGGACAAGACAGAGGAGAAAACAGTCCAGACACAGAGGAGAAGGGCGTGAAGATGCGGTGAGTGGAGATTGGAGTGATGCAGCCCTAAACCAAGGGACTCCCGGTCCCCCAGGACCAGGAGGAGACAAGGAAGGACCCTCCCCTGGAGTCTTCGGAGAGAGCAGAGCCCTCCACACCTTGATCTTGGTTCTGGCCTCCAGCACTGTGAGAGAATGAGTGTTGTTTTAAGCTGCCTAGTTGGTGGTACTTTATGTGGCAGCCCCAGGACACTCACTCAGGGCACCGTTCCACAAGGCAGACCTCAGCCATTCGAAGTCTAAGTGGCTTCTTTCCAGAGGCAGCCGACAGAGACCGTCTGGACTCCAGCACTGGGAAAATACTCACCGCCCTCCCAGAGTGCTGCTGAGCCTCCTTTATCAGAGAGCAGCAGCCTCGTCGACCATGGCTTTCCAATTTGTCCACGCTTCCAGGAGGTTCAAAGCCCAACATAAAAAACTGAAGTCAGTGAAGCATTTGAGGAAGCTCTGAGGAAGCAGCACGCTCCCTGGGACGGGGCCCTGAGGCATCACAGCCTCTTGCAAAATTGTCAGATGTCACCATGTGCCAGAGGCAGGGGTGGGCAGAACCAGCTGTGGTACACTGGGATGCTGTGGTCAAGGCCTCTGCTGGCCTGTGCTGTGCCGGCCACTGGGAGTGTGAAATGAGCAGAAGGAGAACAGATGGGTGTACATGGTGATGGCCCCGGGAGGAGCACGGACAGCCGCACCTTGGAACCCACTAGGTGCCGACACACGGCAGCAGAGCTCTCAGGCCTGTGATGACATCATTGCACAAGCATACACAATTCAACAGACAATTTACAGTCATTATTGAATCACCAGTTCCCAGTACAGTTATCTTCCCTTTATCTATAGGCTCTCTGGCCTCTCCTCCATGTTTGTGCCCCTCCCCACCCTGCAAGCAGGTGCCCTGTGTGGCTGTAAGCTGTGGCAAATCTTCATCTGCAGTAGGTCAGGGGGCATTCGTGAAGAGAGAACACTGCATCTGCCACTGCTGCCCCAGTGGGGAGCTCCTCCAGGGACAGGACCCGGGGAATCAAAGGAAGTGAACGCCCCTTAGTGTAGGCCTCGTCCCACTGAGCCATGTCGGAGAGCGTCCCGCAAGAGAAGGAGGCGGCACCCGACTGGAGAAGCAGCCCCTCTGCACAGGGGATCGTCCTCGCGCCCGGCCACCGTGGGGACACACCAGCGTTGGCTGCTTCAAATGCTTCACTGACTGCAAAATGTGACTCTCCTCTGGGGGTAAAATTCGTTGTCCCACTTTTTAAAAAATATATTTTGTCATGGAAGATTTCAGGAATAACCGAATAAATGCTTCACTAATAACACAATTCAATGTTTACAGGAAAATTGAATAATTCAAGATGCAAGTGGTGTCCCCCTCAAAAATATATGTATACATTTGAAATGACCTAGATTGATGGGTTTGGGTTTTGTATCTGATGCTTGTGGTTTTATGTTCTTGGAAGAGGAAAATATCATACCTGGCACAGAGGTGTGTTCTATAAATGCTTGAGGGGTGGGTGGATGGAAGGACAGATGGGTGGGTGGGTGGATGGATGGATAAATGGATGGAAGGGTGGATGGATGGAAGGACAGATGGGTGGATGGATGGATGGATGGATGGATGGATGGATGGATGGATGGATGGATGGATGGAAGGATGG
>NW_012107474.1:3083882-3084424 GCF_000951045.1 Mandrillus leucophaeus | reverse complement strand
AGTGTGGGAGCGTGTGTATGAGGGTGTGGATGTGAGTGTGGGAGTGTGTGTGTGTGTGAGTTTGGGGGTGTGGATGTGAGTGTGGGAGCGTGTGTGTGTATGAGGGTGTGGATGTGAGTGTGGGAGTGTGTGTGTGTTTGGGGGTGTGGATGTGAGTGTGGGAGTGTGTGTGTGAGAGTATGGGAGTGTGGATGTGAGTGTGGGAGCGTGTGTGTGGGGTGTGGATGTGAGCATGTGGGGGGCATCTGTGTGAGTTTAGGGGTGGGTATGTGAATGTGGGGTGGGAGTGTGTGGGGTGGGAGTGGGAGTATGGATGTGTGTCTGTGTGTATCTGAATGTGGGGTGTGTCTGTGTGTACATGTGTGTATCTGTGGATATGGGGGTGTGTATGAGGGTGGGTGTGTGCATGTGTGGGTGTGGATGTGGCGTGTGTGTATGAGAATGTGAATGTAGGTGTGCATGTATCTGTGTCGCTGTAGGGTGTGTGGATGTGGGGTGTGTGGATGTGTGCGTGTGTATCTGTGTGTGGATGTGGGGTGTGT
>NW_012107474.1:3072491-3076833 GCF_000951045.1 Mandrillus leucophaeus | reverse complement strand
TGGATGGATGGATGGATGGATGGATGGATGGATGGATGGATAGATGTGTTTTTTGGGTGAATGGATGGATGTGTGGACAAATGGATGGATGGGTGATGGATGCACATATGAATCAGTATGAGGGATACATGAAATAATGTGTGCAGGGGGCTCAGTAGGCCTCCGTTGAATACTTGTTGGGATTATGCCGGTGTTAACGCTTTGTTCTTTCACTATTTAGGGAATGATCACGTTAATCTTGGCCACTGACATGGCAAGACATGCAGAAATTATGGATTCTTTCAAAGAGAAAATGGAGAATTTTGACTACAGCAATGAGGAGCACATGACCCTGGTGAGTGGCTTGTTCTGCCTGTGTGGGCAGCCAGGCGGTGGGCTGGTTGAGTGGGTCATCCATCCAGCTCACACTGGAAGCCAAGAAGCCAAAAGTATTAGTCTTGCCTTGAAACACGGTATCTATAAATCTGGTTTTCAAGGTCATGACTCTTACTAGGAAAGTCCCGGGCAGGGCCTCCCTCCTGACGGAGCCTCCTTCGTGGTCGGAGGCGGCACTCTCCCATTCCTCCATCTCTTTTGGATTTGAGGGAGATAAGTGGGTGAAGGCCATGCATCTCGCTCTGCTTTCCAGAGAATAAAACCAGCTCTCCCATGAAGGCACAGCCCCAGCCCATCTCTGTGGGGGCAACTCCAACACAGTCCCTGCTCCCCAAGCCGGCATCCCCCCCAGGCCCACACCATAGCCCGGCACCCCTCTATCACCAGGACAAGGTGGCCAGAGAAGGGGTAGGGGGCCTCCCCCATGAGAAGGCGCAGCATCTTCCTTTCGGAAAGGGCAGGCACTGGGCACCCCAAGGCACACAAGGACCAGAGCACGACTCATGCCTGGAATCCAGCACTTTGGGAGGCCGTGGCAGGAGGATTGCTTGAGTCCAGAAGTTTGAGACCAGTCTGAGCAACATTAGCAGACTCTATCTCCACAAAAAAAGAAAAACCAAAAAATCAGTGCATTCCTGTGGTCCCAACTGCTTGGGAGGTGGAGGTGGGAGGGTCGCAGGAGCCCAGGTCCAGGCTGCAGTGAGCCATGGTCGTTCCGCTGCACTCCAGCCTGGGCAACAGAGCAAGGGTCTGTCTCAAAAAACAGAGAGAGAGAGAGAGAGAGGTGCATGAGAACTGCTCTCCAGTCTTCAAAGAGAAAGCTGGTTTTGTGGAACCTTGTCTAAGCATCGGGTACACCCCTGGCATTCTTACTCTGAAATTTGATTGTTTAAAATCAATAGCATCGGCCGGGTGCGGTGGCTCCAGCCTGTAATCCCAGCACTTTGGGAGGCCGAGACGGGCGGATCACGAGGTCAGGAAATCGAAATCATCCTGGCTAACACGGTGAAACCCCGTCTCTACTAAAAAATACGAAAAACTAGCCGGGCGAGGTGGTGGGTGCCTGTAGTCCCAGCTACTCGGGAGGCTGAGGCAGGAGAATGGCGTAAACCCGGGAGGCGGAGCTTGCAGTGAGCCGAGATCCGGCCACCGCACTCCAGGCTGAGTGACAGAGCGAGACTCTGTGTCAAAAAAAAAAAAAAAATCAATAGCATCACTTTCCACCTCCAGAGAGGTTGAAAAATAGGGAACTCTTGGCTCAGGCTGAGCTTCTAACCACCCCTCCCCGTAGGTGGAGTCTTTAGGACTCAGCTCTCTGGAGCTGAGGTGCAGTTAATTCCCAAAGGCTGTTCGAGAGGACAGGAGCTCCCGCAGGCAAGGGCTGGACAGCAGGCAAACCTCCCCAGGCCAGGGCCTCCAGAAACCCCTTCCCCAAGAGGGAGACAGACGCATGGAACAGCTTCCTGGCAAGCAAGTTCCTCGCTCCCGAAAAACCAAGGGAAGGCAGGAGGCACCGCCTTGTCCTCATAGATATGAGGAAGGCAGGGATGGACCTGCAGGCAGGGGTGACCCACGCCCCACTGATGCCTTCTTCCTCCCTCTGAGGTGGGAGGAGAGGTCAGGGAAGAGACAGGGAGGGGCAGGATGCCGGAGGATCGGGTGCCAGGTGGTCAGGACCTCCGAGCCCAGCTGAAGGTCCCCACTCCCACCCCCAGCCTTACACACTGCAGCTGTGCAGACCAGCGGCAAAGCGAGGCTCAGAGCCCAGGCTTCCGTTTATCCCAACGACCGGCACCGGGCAGGGTCAGATGACAAGCAGCACAGCCAGGGATCCTCTCACTGCTGGGGAGCTCCAGACGGGGCTTCATGAACACTGGAGGACAGAGGTTGGGGGAAGGTCTCAGGAGGAAAGGTTCTGAGTCAAAGTGGGCCCCGATAAGGAGGCCTCCAAGGAGAGTGCAGGCTGACATGGGAGGTGTGAGGTGCAGGGAGTGTGGCCGGCAGGGCCTGGGACCTTGACCTTCCCCAGAGACAGTGCTGCCCTGGCCCTGTACCAGGTCTGGTGTGGGGACAGCTCCCCTTGACCTTCTCCAGAGATGGTGCCGCCCTGTCCCTGTCCTAGGTCTGGTGTGGGGACAGCTCCCCCAGGGCCTGCCAGGCACAGGCTAGTAATTGCCTCTGGTCTGGAGCCGGACTCCACAGAGGAGTCAAAGAAAGGCCTGGATGGCTTCCTGGGAACTGATAGGGTGGGGAAAGGAAGGGTGACCACAGCAGGGTCCCTTCAAGGTCCCGCCGAGGTTGGAAGGCAGGATCCACCAAGCATCGTGCAGACTGAACTGACCTGCTCCTCACCTAGTCACATTCCCCAAACCAGCAGGTGCAGCCCCACAGCCCGGGGCCATGTGCCTCAGCTGGGCTTTCCTGTCAAATCAGCTTCAGAGCCTGGACGGCAGCCAACACTTTGGCCTGGAAACCTGGTGATTCCAGACAGTCATTTGTGCCCGGTGCAGGCAGGGCTGCGGGACACCAGCCCTCCACGGTCTGTCCTATGGTGACATCCGGGCTAGTTCGGGTGGAAGCTGCTGCATCCCTGGGTCTACCCTATCTCCTCCTGAAGCTCCCATGGTGTGCCCAACCCTGGCCAAGCTCGGACGGAGCTACCTGTCCCCTGGGAAGATGAGCAGTGCACCCACCTGGGGAACAGCAGCAAATAGGGGGTGACCAGGCACGGGGCAGTGCTCCGGGGATATCACCTGGGCTGGGATGGCGAGAAGGGCTGGAAGGAGGGGACCCAAACAGGACCCTGAAGGTTCATTCTCCATTGAGAAGGGAGCCTGTCCTCCCTGAAGTCAGCCAAGCTCAGTTGCGTGGTCCAGCTGCACGGTCCTCCCTCTCTTCCTGCCTGTAATGGCACGTCCAGACCCGAGCAGCTCAGCAGGCCATGTTCTACCTCCTGTTACCTCAAGTCCAAAATCTCTTCTTTCAGCTGAAGATGATTTTGATAAAATGCTGTGATATCTCTAACGAGGTCCGTCCAATGGAAGTCGCAGAGCCCTGGGTGGACTGTTTATTAGAGGAATATTTTATGCAGGTAAGAGTCTTGCAGAGCAATCAAGCCTCCAGCCAGTCTTATTAACCCCACTTAGTAAGGGTTTGTGTGAAACAGCATGCCAGGGTGGACCCGCATGTTCACCGGGCCGCGGACAGTTCAGCCTCCAGAAAGCCTTCACAGGAGGCATCCATCAGAAACAAAATAGGTTATAATTTGAGACCTGAAAGAGAGTGACAATCCAGAAAAGCTAATGTCCTAAAACTGCTGCCTGTCACTGCTAATTGAACCATTATTAGAAGCAGCCTTGTCAAGCCAATTGCCTGAAAGTCAAGAAGCAAGAATTGCAGAGGCAGGAGGGGCCCCGAGAGGGCTGAGACCCAGCAGGTCAGCTCACGCAGATGGCCACGGGGAAGATCGGGGACGTAGAAAACCAAGCCAGCTGAAAACAACCACCAAATGTTAATACAGCAGCTTGATCAAGCCTAGGAGAACCCGGGAGGCTTTCTGCAGGACGCCTCTGCCATCTGTGTTACGTGCAGCTTACCTCTGTCTGTCTCTCATCTCGGTCTTCCCAGCTAGACCTGCATGCCCAGCTCTGTTTAGCACTGAGGATACTGTCGCCCTCGCCTTGTTCTTTACTGAGACACATTTGTGGTGTGGTTTGGTTGGTTGGTGGTTAACTGGCGCATCTTGTCTTTCTCTGAGAACAGCCATCTGGTTCCGGGGCATTTCTGTCTTTAATGTCGCTATCTGCTGCATTCCCTGCAGAGCGACCGTGAGAAGTCAGAAGGCCTTCCCGTGGCCCCCTTCATGGACCGAGACAAAGTGACCAAGGCCACAGCCCAGATTGGGTTTATCAAGTTTGTCCTGATCCCAATGTTTGAAACAGTGACTAAGGTGAGTAACTGTTACCAC
>NW_012107474.1:3051224-3070746 GCF_000951045.1 Mandrillus leucophaeus | reverse complement strand
CACACAGGCACACCTGCACATCCTGAGCAGCCTCTTCCCCGGCTGTCCTGGTGACCGCTGTCCCTGCTCCATCCAGAGCCTGCTCCCCACAGCCTGGCCCGTGACCCCAGCATCTCCCACTGTGTGCTGCACTCCCTGTCTTGCCTCGCTGGGGCCTGGGGGGGCCCCTCATTGCCCTCCCGCATCACTGCTGGCCTTCAGCTCCCTGGAGGCAGCACCAGCTGTTGACTCTCCTGTCCCCTCTCTGTGTCCCAGTTCCACCGAGTCCTCACCTGTGGAGGAACCACTGAGCTCTGTGCCCTCGAGCTGTGAAGCCCCCATCCAGCTGCCAGTCTCACCGCACCCAGCCACCGAGGCCTTGCTCCCTGCACACAGCTCGTTCCTGCCCAGCTCCCCCCAGGGCCCCTGAGCTGCCTGTGGCCCCTGCCAAGGCCCCACCTCAAGGCACCCCCAGCATGTGCAAAACAGGCCCATCTCTTGTTTCCCCCGGGGGTCTGGGCTCACAGCCTTGCATCCTCCGACCTTCCTGGGCTCCCAAGTGCTGTGGATCCTTCTGCTCCAGGGCATCTGGAGCCGCCCCCACCCACTTCCCACTCCCAGGACCCTCAGCCGGGAGGCTGTCGGCTCCTTTCCCCTGCCCCTTGTCTTTGTTAGAACCTCAGAACCTGTCCCCAACCCTCATCTCACGGGCACGGGGGACACAGGAGGCCGGGGGGGGGACTTTCTGTAGGACCTCATGGAGGGTGATGAGGGCCAGAGACAGAGCCACAGCGGGTGGGGGCAGCAGAGCTGGCAGGAGGGTGTCCAGGAGCTGGGACTGGCCCACATGCTTCTGCACAGTGCACCTGACACCTGTTTTTCTCCAACGTTTCCCACTGCCTTAAGAACAGGGGACTCTGAATGAATCCGTTTTTCTCTCCCAGCTCTTCCCTGTGGTTGAGGAGATCATGCTGCAGCCGCTTTGGGAATCCCGAGATCGCTACGAGGAACTAAAGCGGATAGACGACGCCATGAAAGAGGTAAAACGCACCGAGAAGAACCTTCCTTCCCTGTGGCAAGCAGGCACAGCGCCCTCCGCACTCCTGACTCCAGAATCTTGGACGTGCCAAGCAGGGCACCCCTGAAGGCGACCCCATGGACAGGCGCACGTGTCCCTTCCATCAGAAAGCCTGGCTCCGTGAAATTAGGGAATGTGATACGGGAAACCAAAACTGCATTCGCCAAGAACGCATCAGGGCTCAGAACCTTCAAGGGAGTTTACTGGCCGTGCCCTTCACAAAAATCACAACTGTCACCCATATCTGTGGGCACCCAGGTGTCCTTGGGCGTATCAGCCACTGTTAGAGCATCTGGGACCCCTTTGTGTAAAGCGCCTGGCCTGGCCCCAGGACTGACTTGTTCAGAGCAGGCCATGGGCTAGAAAGGGGCCCTCCCCTGGCACAGGGGCAAAGCGACCACCCACCTGCCAGCTTCCGGGCCCAGAACACACACCAGCACCTCTCAGGGGACAGGGAGCCTGGGGCTGGCTTTCGGTTGCTGTTGGATTGACATCGTTTTGGAGGAAGGGGTCAGGGTCACAGGCTCAGGGCCCACGCAGTCTTTCCACAGATTCCCCCGGCTGTCTGCTGTCCAGCTGCCCATGGTGTGGCCTCTGCCCCGCCCTCCTGCCTCCTCCCCGCAGCGCCCCCGTGCAGCTAGAACAGCCCCACTACTCCTGCAGAGTTTGACGCCTCCTGGCCTTGGCTGGTGTTGCCCCTGCCACCTCCCCTCGCCACAGTGCCCTTTGTACCATTGAAGCACCCTCCAAGGCCCATCAGTCAGGGCTCCCCTAGTTACTGTGCCCGCCACGCCGTCTTTTCTGCCTGGGCGCTCCTGAAGCCCATGTGGCCCATGATGCCCTTTTGAGCACTGAGCCATTGTCCAGGCGTAGCTTTGTGTTGGTCTCATCTCCCTCGACTGACGGCCCCATGCCCACGCCCGCCTGGGGTGCCAGGCCAGGCACATGGTAGATGCCCAGCAATTGCTTAGAAATTGACTGAAAATCCAGACCAGCTGCCCTGACTTCTCCAGCTGATGGAAAGTCGCAGAAAGGTCTCCAAACCTCTGCAAGGCTGAGAGCACTTACGCAGAGAGACAGATGTAGCAAGACGGCTTCTCCTACTCCAGAGCCCCACAGGAGAGCTGAGGGGGCTTCTGCCTTTCTCGTGGCCCTCTGAGAGCCATAGCCCTGATGGCCTTGAGTCTCTAGTCCCGAGCCCTGCTGCCCAGTAGGGGACACTAGGGTTCTTCAAGGCCTCTGCCTTCCCCCTCTCAGCCCCCACAAAAAGGACAGTCACACCAAAGAGGTGAAAAGGCCCAAGTCACAGGCTCTGCACACACCACCAGTCCCTGCGGCTGTGGTGGCTGCGGCTGGGTGAGCTCACTGTCCAGGCCCCGGATGAGGCACCAAGGGTACCGGGTAAGGGTACACAGAGGTGCCTCTGAAAAACCCGTGTCAGGAGCACTGGGCTCACAGGGGCTGGAGACCACAGGCTTTCACACTGCAGCACCTCCAGGTGACAGAAGCTGCTGGAAGACAGGCAGACACTCGCCTGCTGTCTCCTGCTCCCTGACTTGGCCTTCTCTGCACTTTGTTCCAGTTACAGAAGAAGACTGACAGCTTGACGTCTGGAGCCACCGAGAAGTCCAGAGAGAGAAGCAGAGATGTGAAACACAGTGAAGGTAACGCTGTCTCTGCTGACGTGGCGTCAGTCCATACCGTGATTCCGACAAAGGACAGAAGGAAGAGGAAGGCGAGAAAATCTGAATTTTGGAATACCTTTAAATGAACGGATTTTTTCTTTTTCTTTTTGAGACAAATTCTCGCTGTTGTTGCCCAGGCTAGAGTGCAATGGTGCGATCTCGGCTCACTGAAACCTCCACCTCCCGGGTTCAAGCAATTCTCCTGCCTCGGCCCCCTGAGTAGCTGGGATTATAGGCGTGCGCCACCACACCTGGCTAGTTTTTGTGTTTTTAGTAGAGACAGGGTTTCACCATGTTGGCCAGGCTGGTCTTGAACTCCTGGCCTCAAGTGACTCACCTGCCTCTGCCTCCCAAAGTGCTAGGATTACAGGTGTGAGCCACTGCGCCTGGCCAAATGAATGGAAATTTTATTCCTTGCATCTAATCATTAGAATTAGGCTCTTAAGCCTGGTGGCTCATGCCTGTAATCTCAGTACTTTGGGAGGCCGAGGTGGGCAGATCACTTGAGGTCAGGAGTTCGAGACCCAGCTTGGCCAACATGCTGAAACCCCATCTCTACTAAAAATACAAAAATTACCCAGGTGTGATGGCACATACCTGTAGTCCCAGCTACTTGGGAGACTGAGGCAGGAGAGTCACTCGAACCTGGGAGGCGAAGCTTGCAGTGAGCCGAGATTGCGCTACTGCACTCCAGCCTGGGCAACAGCAAGACTCCATCTCAAAAGAAAAACAAAAAAAGAATGAGGCTCTTAAAGAAGGGGAACATGGTTTAGTTAATAGGAAAACATCAATAATTAGCATATGCATCACTTATAAGAGTAAGGACTTTTTAAAAGTGCAATTGAAGTACTGAAAACTTCACAAATCACGTGTTGGCTCTCTGTGGCTTTGAGAGTTTCTCTCTGCACTTGTTGATATAGTTATTCAGCTCACGGGGAATGCAGAGCAGCCATTTGTTCACCTCATAATAAGGTCACACTGTACATGTCTAACAGATAATTCAAGAGAGAGTGCATCAAGCATGTAAGGCTCAGGGCAGGACAAACGGGACATGACTTATAAGTGGGGCAGCAACAGGCTTTGGCGTCCAACACACCTGGTTTTGAGTCCAGGCTTGCAAATTACAAGCTGAGAGACGTGCACAAGTGTCTCAGCCTCTCTGAACCTCAGAGCCCCAGTCTCTAAACCAGAGGTAATAATACCATTGTCACTGCTGTTTTAGTGACTAAACAGTCAAAGTGCGGGTCTGGTCCCTGTGAAGGGCTCAGTCAATGTTGGTATTTAATTTTTTAAGTCAGTTCATATTTTTCAGTGGCTCAGAAAAGGGATCAATATTGTTTTATTTTGCCTAAATGTATTCAGCAATATATCTGATGGCCTCTTTCTTTTAAAATGGGCTGTGTGTCGGCCGGGTGCGGTGGTTCACGCCTGTAATCCCAGCACTTTGGGAGGCTGAGGCAGGCAGATCACTTGAGGTCAGGAGTTTTAAACCAGCCTGGCCAACATGGTGAAACCCCATCTCTACTAAAAACACAAAAATTAGCCAGCCGTAGTGGCGCGTGCCTGTAATCCCAGCTACCTGGGAGCCAGAGGCAGGAGAATTGCCTGAACCCAGGAGGCGGTGGTTGCAGTGAGCCGAGATCGTGCCATTGCACTCCAGCCTGGGTGACAGGGCGAGACTCTGTCTCAAAAAAAAAAAAAAAAAAAAAAAAAAAAAAGGCTGTGTATAATCCTGTTACGTTTCTGCGACTGCTGGTGCTTTTTTTCATCTTGTTTTTTGAGATAGAGTCTCACTCTGTTGCCCAGGCTGAAGTGCAGTGGTGCGATTTCAGTTCACTGTAACCTCGACCTCCCGGGTTCAAGCGATTCTCCTGCCTCAGCCTCCTAGGTAGCTGGGATTACAGGCATGTGCCACCACACCTGGCTAAGTTTTGTATTTTTAGTAGAGACACGGTTTCACCATGTTGGTCAGGCTGGGCTCAAACTCCTGACCTCGTGATCCACCCGCCTTGGTCTCCCAAAGCGCTGGGATTCCAGGCGTGAGCGACCGCGCCCTATTCCTAAAAAACACAAATCAGTCATCTTTCCCTTCTTCCAGGAGACTGTGCCTGAGGAAACTGAGGGGCATGGCTGCGGTTCCGGACGGGCTGGCAGAGCTGCACGGGATCCTTGTGCGGGAAGAGCTGCCCTGAGCACCTGGCACCACAAGACCATGTTTTCTAAGAAACATTTTGTTCACTGATACAAAAAAAAAAAAAAAGGGAATTCATGATGCTGTACAGAATTTTATTTTTAAACTATCTTTTAAATAATATATTCTTATACGGAAATGGGTACTGTACTTCTTCTTTGCTAGAGTTGTGTACGCTGCTTCCGGTAAGTTCTCTCGTGGAGACGAAGGACACTGTGCTTTTCCCCCAGATGTATCTCAGAGCAATTGACCGGTGTGATACGGTGCCTACGTCCCTGTAAATTCAGCATTAAATGTCAGAACGGTGCCCTGAGCGCAAGGACGTGCCCGGGTCCTGTGTTTCTGAGCAGAGGGGGATGTCAGTGCTGTGTGTGGGACATCTGGGCACTGAGGCAGGTGGCCAGACTGTAGGACGTGTGTCGGAGCAAACGCACCCATGACCACGGGGACGACACACGCTGCGTGCTCCTGTGCAGGAAGACTGGTGACTTCACATTTAAATCCTCAGATAAGGAAAAGAGACATGTATTCAGCACGTCTGAGGGTCTCTGTCTCGGGAGGAGAGATGGCCCTCCCTCCGGCCTTTGTTCCGGTAACGAGCACAGGGGACGTTCTGGGTGGCACTGTGTCCACACGGGGGACCCAGCCCCCGGCTTGGTCACAGCCAGGCTCCTGTTGTTGCTGGGACAGTCGCACCCCTGAGCTCTCAGAGACTGCCTGCACGCGGTGGACTCCTGGAGACCCGATTTATGAAAAGCAAGGAAAAGTCCCCTGGGCTGTGAGCTCCATCTCTGCTGCACTCTAGAGACTGAACCACCTCCCGACGCGCTTCGCCCTACAGAGCTCGTCTGTAAAGGCCATCGGCGTGGTCGGAGCTTGGTCAACATTTCGTTTCTGTGTTGGGTCACTTTCCTCGGAGCATTTGTTTCCTCTTAGTGAATTCCAGAATATTCCCACCTTCAAATAATTCATTTTTCACCTGTAAAATTTTCCATCTCATCTTGACTCCAGCTCAATACGTATAGGGACCTTGATTTCTACACCCCTTCTTGTTTCTGCTTTTGTTTTTCGTTTGAATCCTACTGAAGTCAATAGATACGGCAACGTTGGCAAAAATAGAAGCAAAACGTAGGCTTGTGGATATTGATGCCCTCGACCTTCCTGCCAGCCTCTGTGAGGGATTATTACCTGCTCTCCTCATCCACAACAAGGCTCTATACGGCCGGGCGCGGTGGCTCACGCCTGTAATCCCAGCACTTTGGGAGGCCGAGACGGGCAGATCACGAGGTCAGGAGATCGAGACCATCCTGGCTAACACGGTGAAACCCCGTCTCTACTAAAAATACAAAAACTTAGCCGGGCGAGGTGGCAGGCGCCTGTAGTCCCAGCTACTCGGGAGGCTGAGGCAGGAGAATGGCGTGAACCCGGGAGGCGGAGCTTGCAGTGAGCTGAGATCCGGCCACTGCACTCCAGCCTGGGTGACAGAGCGAGACTCCGTCTCAAGGCTCTATGAACAGCACCTTCATCTGCTACAGCACTTGGAATGCCCACCTCACCAAACTGCGCCCCTCATCAAACTCCATACAACACTTCCTTGAATTTTACTATCATAAACACGCAATCACACACACACACGGACACGTACACACTCTTACATGTCAGCACAACTCCCCTGGTTCTAGGCTGTACTGCATCCTGGAACAATTAAATCAAATGACTGAGGTCCATTAGGGGAGGTGTCTAGACGGCCTCTACTGTTAGTCCCGGTTCGTATGCAGCCAGCCTGGTCTCCATGCACGGGACCCCCAGAAAGCCCACCAACCCACCCTCCTGTCACGCACAGCAGTCCCTGAGGCCCCACAGTTGGGGGCCGTGTCCACCTTGGTCAGCCCGTGCACCCAGAGCCTACCTACACCGGGAGGCAGCCACACGGGTGAGCTGAATCATGGGCTACATGAGGGAGCGGAGACTCAGGACAAGAGAGATGTGCCCACGGCCCCAGAGAGCTCTGGGTCCAGCAGCAGAGGCAGGTGTGGGGAACGCAGCACCCAGGCCTGGGGGTACACCCAGCATAGGGAGTGAGTGTGCAGACACAGGGGCCCACCCCCATGAGCACAACCCACTGAACACGACGCCCCTCTGGGGTGGGCGGCACCATCTGCTCCCAGGACGGTGTGTTTCCAAGTGAACTCTCTGCCCAACAGTCAGTATTAAGTCAGCATGAAGGGTAAAGATGTTGGCGGTTAAGCCGCACGCACGTCAGGAGACAGCAGCAGCAATGCCCGGCACTTTCCACCGTGAGCTCCCAGCACACAGCAAGCATCTCGCCAAAAACAACAGAAAGTTTGCAAAGGGAGTGCCGGCCCGTGCGCAGCCGTCCTGTGCCACCTGTCATGTCTCAGACTTTGGCCGCCTCTCGCAGCTTCCTTTATTCGTAATGTCTAAAGCCAACCCAAGCGTCTTTGCCTGCTGACGTCTTAGCCAAAGCACGTGGGAAACCCGTGAAGCAGAACTGACCGCTGTGAGGGCTGGGAGAACACTGGGCATCTGAAATACTTCAGCCCAGGAAAATGTCCATCAGTGGACACCATCGGCTCCCAGGTGGCCTCTGGAACAGGAAAGCATGTCACACCCTAGTCCATCCCACGGGAAGCCACGCCTCATTCCACTCTAGAGGCAGTGCCTGGGGCTGGATGCCCCTGAGCCGGGAGACACCGGGCAGTGCCCGGACAAGGCTGTGCTCTGCCCACAGCTCCTGCACTGTGGCCATGAGGGAGGTTTAAAAATCTCGGTCCAAGGGCTTTCACCGTAGTCTAAGGGACAGATAACATAGTCACTCTGAATTGGGAGGGGACTGTGTTCTATTGGTAACCAAAAGGGGCCCAGCAAGGTGCTGGGGTTCCAGTCTCCCTGAGTCCTCAGGCAGGTCTTCCTAGCCCCCACCCTGGGACTCCCCGCCCTGCCACAGGGGAACATGAGGGTCAGGGGTCCCCAGATTCCTGGGAGCTAGGGCTGGTGCCCTGCCAGAACACGGCGCTGTGGAACACGGCCTCAGGCAGGAGCCAGGGCCGGTGGGAGTGAGTCACCTTGTTACGGGCTGAATTCTCTCCCCAAAACTTACGTCCAAGCCCAACCTGGTGCCTCCCAGTACTGTAGAGACAGCGCCTTTAAAAGGCAGTTAAGATAACATCAGCTCATGGGGTGAGCCCTGAGCCACTCTGAGTGTGTCTTACAAGAAGAGGAGATCTGGGCACAGATGCACACAGAGGGCACCGGGGGAGGACAGACCCCGACACACAGAGGAGTGGGGGCTCAGCGGAAGCCAGCCCTGTCAACCCTTGTCTCAGACTTTGAGAGATAAGTGTCTGTTGTTTAAGCCCCCAGCCGAGCTCCCACACACACACACCTGTGTGCCTCGCTAGGGCCGCCCGAGCGGACTCACACACCATACCTCCCTCACCACTGCCTCCCTGGGCAGCAACGTGGGCCCGGCTCACAACGGGCGCTGGAGACAGGTTGAGCTTGGGTTGACTGGGCCAGCACAGCATGCTCTCTCTTTCCCTGCATGTGCGCACGCTGGGACGCAGTTGCTCTGGGGCCAGCCCAATCCTGCAGGGCCCCTTAAGGAGTCTCCCTTAGGCAAAGCCATCATCATTTCCCAGCCCCAGCGCTGCCCAGAAGGCGGGTTCTCTCCAGCACTGAGGCCATGGGAGCCAGGAGAGGCAGCTTGAGGGAACGCCCAGCCCTTCTCTCTCCTCAGGCAAGGCCAGGCCTGTGGTTCACCCCTTACGAGGCACAGGCAGTGAGGACGCAGCGAGGGGACAGGGGGCCTCAAAAGGAGAGGCTGCTCCCTCCGGAAGCCTCCGCCACGGAGTCCGTGCCAGCCGCCTGCAGGGCCTTTCCGCCCAAGGGCCTGTGGACCCAGCCGCCACCACGGCCAGCATGGGATGGGGTCATCGAGCCCAAATCCAAGCCCTCTGACCTCAGTTCCTCACCGCCAAGGTCGAGTTAGGATTCCAGCCGAATCACAGTGAGACCACAGGAGGCCGATGGGGGAAATTATTTTCATTATTTGTACTGTAGTTTCCAATTTTTCCACAACTGGCTTTCCTTTCATGAATAAAATAAATAAACGTTATTTTATTTTAGAGCTGGGGTGTGGAAATAGCAACGTGTAACCTGCAGGGAGAAGGCCTGAGATGTGCAGAGGAAGCCAAGGTGACTGTGTCCACAAGTGGCAAGGCCAGCACCTGCTGGCGTCTCAGCCCGTTCCGTGGCTGTGGTAACAGGGATTTCCCACCGCTCTGAGCCGGCTGACTTGGTGTCTGGTGAGGGTTCCCAGAGGGCACGGGAAAGGGCCCACCAGCTGTCAGTGGGGGGATCTCTTTCCTAAGGGCGCCACTCTCATGCCAAGTGATCCACTCCTAATACCACCAACCTAGGTCTGGCTTCAACATCACAGACGTTCGGCCCACCAGGAGCTGGGAGAGACAGGAAGGACCCCCACCCCTACCCCGCAGCCTTCGGAGGACAGGAAGGAGCCCCTGCAGCCTTCGGAGGGGGCGCGGCCCTGCCGACCCGTGACTTCAGCCTTCTGGCCTCCAGAGCTGTGAGAGATGAGCTTCTGCTGTTGAAGGCTCCCTCTGGGGTCGTTTGTTTGGGCCGCCTGGCGAAGCACACACAAGCGGTCACTGAGTGATGATCGTCGTCCTAATCCTCATCCTGACAACTGCTGGCTCTGACCCTGCGTTTCCGCAGCACCCCGCCCCCAGCCCGGGGCTGTTCAGGAGCCCCTCCCCACAGCAAGCCCTGAGCGGCTTCCTTGTCATCAGTAACCCCTAGTGCCCCATTTGCAGAGAGGGCCACAGGCACAGAGAGGCGCACCAGGTCACAGAGCCGCGGAGCCCCAGAGCAGGCGCAACAGCAGCCCTCCCAGGAGAGCCCTCCCGCTGATCCCTGGACAGCGTTCCTGGGAGCCACGTGGCTGGGGGAGGCTGCGGAGCCCGGCACAGGGAACAAGGAGACAGGGAACGGGGAGGACGATGAGTGTGGCTGCAGCATGTCAGGTCTGAGTCACGGATAGGCCCCGGGTGGATGCTGGCAGAGAGCAGGGGCTGCCATTCGCCAAGCGCGCGTGCCCGGGGCGCAAACCAGAGACCGGAACGGGCAGCTGGCGTGTGGATGCGTGGGTGATGGTCAACGTAGGCACCACCTTGACCTGGCCCAAACGTGATTCTGGGTGTTTCTAGGAGGGTGCTCTGCGGGGATGAGATTAGCCTCTAAATGGTAGACTTTGAGTAAAGCAGGCCGCCCTCCTAATGCGGGCGGGCCTCGTCCGCTCTGGAGAGGGTCTGGGTAGACCAAGGCTGATACCCCAGCAAAAGGGAGCCTCTGCACCCGGGCTGGCCTCAAGCTGCCACGCCCCCCTCGCCTGCAGCCTGCCGGCCTCGCCCACCAGATTTCAGACCTGCCAGGCTCCGCAGTCACATGGGCCAATTCTTAAAATCTCTCTCTACACACTCACTCGCGTGCACACACACACTACACACATTCACACACACACTACGCATACACTACACACACAGTACACACACAAACATACGCACTACACACACATTCACACACAGTATGCACACTACACACAAAAACATACGCACAACACATCACACACACTACACATTCACACACACTACAAAATACACACACACTACCACACTACAGACACCACAGAAACACTACACATTCACACACTACACACATACACTACACGCACCACACACAGTACACACAAACACTACACAAGCACACTACACACACACTACACATTCACTCACACAACTACGCGCACTACAAACACTACACACGCACTCACGGCACACACACTACAAACACACCCGCACTACACAAACCCTACACACGAACACGCACTACACACAAACACACCCACACTACACACAAACACACACATCACACACACAATACACACACACAAACACATTCATACACACTACACACACTAGATTCACACACTACGCATACTACCCACACCACTTCACACACACTATACAGTAACACACACAAACACCACACGCTACACACTCATGCACACACTACACACTCATGCATACACTACACACTCATGCACACACACACACACTCATGCATACCACACACACACTACATACACAACACACACACACACGTTACACACACAAACACACTGCACACACTACACACACATATGAGCATATACACACAGTGCACACACATGGACACATGCATACACACACGCACACATCCTGTCCAGCTGCTTCTCTGGGGAGCCCTGGTGAGTATAGCACAGGCTCCTGGAGAGCAGGGCTAGAGCCAGGCGGGGAGTGAGGCTCAGACTCAGCCAGGACCAGGCCTCCCTCATGCACCCCAGGGATGTTTTGGAAGGGCCCCACGGCACCAAGAGAGGGGGACAAGGAGGGCATGGCCTGAGATGCTGGAAGAACAGGAGAGGGTGTGGGAGGAGAAGGGCTGGTCCTCAGGCTTGGTATCAGGGGCCACCAGGAGAGCTCCTTGGTGGGTTGTCCCAGTGCGTGTGGCCCAGTGACCAAGGCCACAGAAGGCACTCCACCTGAGGAACTCAAAAGAAAGGGGCAGAGAGTGTCCGCTGGGTCTCCACTGGGACGCATCTTCCTCCAGGAAGCCTCCCCTGACCTCCTGGTCTCGGTGCCCTCCTTGACTGAGCTCTGGCTGGGGTTACAGCACCAGCCCTCCGCTGTGGCACCAGTTTTCTGGTCAGAGGCAGCCCCATGAGAGCAGGGCCTTTTGTCACTGTATTCCCAGTGCCAGCACAGGGCCTGGTGTGGTGCCAGGGACCTGAATGACCCAATAGAGGCCATGAGGGGCCGGGGTGCCCATCAGAGGCACTGTCTGGGCCGATGCTTTTCCCTTTCCCCACTCCCCAAATGCGGCTTTCCCCCTCCAGCTGCCAAGGGAGGAAGGCGGGCTCCTCCACCCACTCACGTGTGAACTGGAGAGGGAGGAAGGAGGCGGCGCTGTCAAACTCCCACCCTCTAGCCTGAGCCCGAGCTCCAGTGACTCTGGGGGACATTCAAGGTCACACCCTGGGGTGGACTGAGTTCTTTACTGCACTGGAAAAGCAGACGAGAGAACCATTGCCTCTGGGTATGGAGGCTCACAACTGTCATCCCAACACTTTAGGAGGCCGAGGTGGGAGGATCACTTGAGCACAGGAGTTTGAGAGTTTGAGACCAACATAGGTAACAAAATGAAACCACACCTGTAAGGAAAAGAAAAAAAAAGAAGAAGAACTAGAGAGTCAGAAATGTCATCGCTTTCTTTCTTTTCTTCCTCCTTCCTTTCTTTTTTTTTTTTTTTTCATTTTCCTTATTATAATCTCTGATTTATTCCCCATTGCTGTGGACTGAATGTGTCTCCCCAGAATTCACACGTTGAAACCTTAACCTCCAATGTGATGGGGTTTGGAGGTGAGCCTTTAGGAGATGATTAGGGTTAGATGAGGTCATAAGGGCACGGCCCTCCTGGTGGGTCAGTCCCTTATGAAAACAGAGGCACTGGAGAGCTCAGTGTTGCTCTCTCTGAATGCATGCACCAAGCAAAGGCCACATGGGGACACAGCAAGAAGGCAGCCGCTTGCAAGCCAGGAAGAGAGCCCTCACCAGGAACCAACTTAGCTGGCACCTTGATCTTGGACTTCCAGCCTCCAGAACACAGAAATAAATTCCTGTTGTTTAAGCCGCCCAGTCTGCAGTATTTTGTTATGGCAGCCCTAGCAGCCGAGTACACCCACCTACTTCCAAAAAGGATTTGAGACAGCTCTCACAAAAAGATACGTATGCAAACTTTAAAACAGATGTAACAGGTCAAAACAGCTCAGGATACCACACCCTTGCTGTGCTCAGGCACTGGTATGGCAGCACTTTCTTAACCATTACGTCTGATCTAACCCCTGGCCTTCCCACTCCAGAGCCTGTGCCCTAAACTGTGACACCAACCTGGAAAAATAAAGCCCACTAATGTAGTGTGTGGCATGAGCCCCCTTGTTATGGGCTGAATTGTATGTAGTAAGAGAGCATCAGTTACAACAGTGGGGAGTAAATGTGAGCTTATAAATAAGACACAGAGTCAATTATGACAGAAAACCTGGCTTAAGGAAAATTATTACAATAGAGGTTAAAACTCAGCTCTGAGTTTCCCGGCAGCCAGGGTGAAAAAAGAAATGATGAATTACCCAGTCCTAATTTTCTAACACAAAGAAGCAAACCAATTACTCAGGAGGAACCAACTTTTTCCTAGCACAGAATTTAAGAAGAATTTAATTTTCTGTGTCTTTTATCAGAGATGATGTAGTTTTAAAATGTAAGCAGATTGCTGGGGTGCCCCAGCTTCCTGTTTCCGGTTTGGTTTTGATCCCTCATGCTTGTCCCCAGCATGAGACAGCCTCAGACCATACCCTCTGAAAGGGCAGGTCCCCCTTGCCAGCCCAGCTGTCCCCTCCCGTCCAGAGGCCGACAGGACAAGCACCCTCATTAACCCTTCCCCTCCCCCAGTGCTGTCTGTGGGCAGCCCCTCCTTGAACAGGCTGTGTTTCAAGCTGCACACAGGGACCAAGTGTTTGAAGCCAGGAACCATTTGCTCTTTGAGATTGTTTAAACGGATGATTTAAGAGTCTAAGCCATAGTGTGGCTGATCTTGTTAAACACCCACCATCACTAATTTCCACCAGCCCCACCCTGACCATTGTGTTTACCCTCAAACCACTGAGCACTCTGCTCCATTTGTCCCCATGGTACTTACGACCTCTGACAGACTCTACAGTTCTTATTTATTGTAGTGATTGTCTATTTTCTATCTCCTCCCACTAAAACATAGCTCCACAGGGAAGAGACTGTTGTCTGGCTTGTTTACTCACTGATGTATCCTCAGAACTTAACAAGTGCTCCAAGACCTGTTGAATGGATGGATGGATGGATGGATGGATGGATGGATGGATGGATGGATGGATGAGTGGGTGGGTGGATGGATAGAATGGGTGGATGAATGGATAGAATGGGTGGATGAATGGACAGGTGGATAGATAGAGGGATGATGGATGAATAGATAGATGAAAAGATGGATAGTGGTGTGCATGGGGGATAGATGGATGAGCGAAGAGTTAGATTAATGAATAGAGATGGATAGATGGATGGATGAATAGATGGATGAGGACGGATGGATGGATGGATGGAAGGATGGATGGATGAATGGATAAAGATGATGGATGGATGGATGGATGGATGGATGGATGGATGGATGGATAAAGATGAATGAATGAATTGATGAAGTGGGTGGATGAATGGATAGAGGGATGATAGATGAATAGATACAATATGGATGATGGAGTAGGTGGAAGGATAGATGGATTAGTGAATAGATTAATGAATGGATAAATAAATGGATGGATGGATGGTTGATGGATCAGTGGATGCAGATGGATGGGTGGATGTAAATGGATGGATGGATGAATGGATGGAAGGATGGAAGGACAGATGGATACATGGACAAACGGAGCACCTACCATATTCCAGGCATTATTGTAAGAATGGGAGGAAATTATGATGGATAAAGCCCAAGCCCTTTTAGGGCTCACCACCCACCACAGGCAAGTCAAACATCAACAACCACCATGATGACCAGGTGCGGACTCAACAGAGTGGACCCCACAAGCTCACCAGATTTTTTGAAGAGACCTAGGTGGTCGGTGCAATTGTGAGGAACCAAGGGCACCTCTAGAGTGAGGTGTAGAGGGGAGGATCCCAACATCAGGCCAAGTGGGTGTCTGTGTTACAAACCACCACAAATTTGGCAACTTAAACAACAGAATGATTTATTGTCTCATGGTTCTGGAGGCCAGAAATCCATAATCAAGGCGTCAGCAGGGCTGGTTCCCTCAGGAGGCTCTAAAGGAGAATCTATTCAAAACTCTTCCTTGACGCTGTCCTTGACTCAGTCCTGGGCTGGTAGCTGCCTGACCCCAATCTCTGCCTCAGTCCATGCTGTTGAGTCCAAACCTGGTCATCAGTGGTGGTTGTTGATGTCTGTCTTTCTTGTGTTGGGTGGTGAGTCCTAAAAGAGCTTGGGCTTTATTCATCACACACAGAGATGCACATGGCTCCCTCCTGTGCATCCGCATGCATCTCTCTGTGTCCTCTCTTCTTCCTAAAAGGACACCCAGTCATTAGGTTTAGGGCTCACTGAAAATCCAGGGTGATCTCCTCCTGAGATTCTTCACTTGATTACATCTGCTAAGGCTCTACTTCCAAAAAAGATCACATTCACAGTTACTGGAGATTAGCATGTGGACACATCTTTGGGGATCCACAGACTGCTCCCTCTCCAATGCCCTGCAAAAACACTGTTCAGGCACGCATTCCTGCCTGGGCTTTGGAAGCTGGACCTGTGTCCAGGGCGTGATGTATGATACAATTAGGTGGTCACTGGGAGCCCAGCCCCATCCACCTGAGGGGCACAGAGGGTATCCTCCCAGGGCACCCCCCACCCCAGGAAGCAGGCACAGGGCACCAGCGCACACAGCCTGGGCACCTGGGCACTGAGAACGCCAGCCATGTGGGTGGCCCTCATTCCAGCATCCATCCATCCCAGCACCGCCACCTTGGCCATGTGACCTCAGGCATGATGACTGAAGCTCTCCTTGCACCCCTTACTCACCTGTGATGTCAAGATGTTAACTGAACCAGCCTCCGAGTCTGACATGAGGCTTGAAGCCAGACACGTAAGCAGCATTGCAGTCACAGCTCCTCAGCTCTCCCACCACCTCATCTGTGGGGAGCTGGCTCTGCCCCATGCCCAGCTCAGGCGGCCTTGGCCCAGGGAGGAAAAGAACTTCTCAGGCTCTACAGAACTGGGAAGAATCTTCTTGATTCCCCCATCCCCCACAGCAAAGGGGAGGGTCCCATTGGCACCCCAGAGGCCAGGTGACCACTCAGAGGGGCATTTGGGACTCCAGGGTGTCCGTGAGCCAGAGGCTGCTGGGCTCTGTCTGCAAACAGCCTCAAGGAGATTGCCAACACAGAGGCAGGGGCGATCCCAGAACTTCTCATCACCCCAACTGAAACTCTTCCCTGTTAAACACTCACTTCCCATTCCCTCCACCAGCCCCTGGCACCACCATTCCACTTCCTGCTTCTAGGAATCCGACTCCTCTAGGGACATCATGTAAGTGGAATCTGACGGTACTGCCCTCTTGTGACTGGCTGCTTGCACTGAGCATAATATCCTCAC
Organism: Mandrillus leucophaeus; assembly: GCF_000951045.1. NCBI lineage: Eukaryota > Metazoa > Chordata > Mammalia > Primates > Cercopithecidae > Mandrillus > Mandrillus leucophaeus. Next base: position 3,054,500 of record NW_012107474.1, on the reverse strand, counting down.
GGTTCATCCATGCTGTATGTATAGCATGTGTCAGGATTTCCTTCTTCTTCTTTATTTATTTTTTATTTTTATTATTATTATTTTTTCTTGAGACGGAGTCTCGCTCTGTCGCCCAGGCTGGAGGGCAATGGGGCGATCTCAGCTCACTGCAAGCTCCGCCTCCTGGGTTCAAGGGATTCTCCTGCCTCAGCCTCTCAAGTAGCTGGGACTACAGGCGCCCGCCACCACACCCAGCTAATTTTTTGTATTTTCAGTAGAGACGGGGTTTCACCGCGTTGGCCAGGATGGTCTCCATCTCGACCTCGTGATCCGCCCACCTCAGCCTCCCAAAGCGCTGGGATTACAGGCATTAGTCACCGGGCCCGGCCAGGATTTCCTCCTTCTTAAGGCTGGATAATATTCCACCGTATGAATAGACCGCATTTTGTTTATCCATCTGTCACTTTCATTCTGTGGATTTCATCAAAGGACCTTGTGGCAGGTCCTGTTAGTTGCACCCCAGAAGAGGTTCCCCGCTAGCGACAGAACTTTAGCGGAACACACGAGCGCCCAGGGTAGCACCTTCATCAAGGCTAACTTCCCTTGCTTCTCCTGCAACGAGGATGTTGCCTGGATCCAGGCAAATGGTAAGAACTGTGATCATCATATGGCAGCATTTAAAACTCCTCAAGAGACAGCAGAGCAGGCCCAGCACAGTGGCTCACGCCTGTAATCCCAGCACTTTGGGAGGCCAAGGCAGATGGATAACCTGAGGTCAGGAGTTCGAGACCAGCTTGGCCAACATAGTGAAACCCCATCTCTACTAAAAATACCAAAAAAAAAAAAAAAAACTAGCATGGTGTGGTGGCGGGTGCCTGTGATCCCAGCTACTCGGGAGGCTGAGGCAGGAGAATCGTTTGAACCTGGGAGGTGGAGGTTGCACTGAGCCAAGATTGCACCCCTGCACTCCAGCCTGGGAAACAAGAGCAAAACCCTGCCTCAAAAACAAAACAAAACAAAACAGCAGGGTGTGATTTTTGCCCCCTTTCATCTATGTTCCTTCCTCCTTCCTAAAGGCTGGAGTATGGGCGAGATAGTTGCAACCGAGGCTACCACCTTGGATGATGAAGCGGCCTGAAGTGGGAGGCCATGCGAGGCGCTGCAGAGGAAGGGAAGACGCCTGGACCCCAAGACTTTGAGAAGCCTCCGAGGTGATCCCCAGACTACAGATCTTAGGCTTCCAAACAAGACCCAGGCCTAATTTGACTTCAAAAATTTTAAACATATTTTGCACAGAAAAGAAAATATTTTCAGAGGCTTACCTGGGAGTCTTCCCATGTGGTTTTAACCTAATGCAAATTCCTACCATTACTCTAGGATTTGCTTCCAATCATACTTCGTATGACATACCTGGGCCTTCACACAGGATTTTCAATTATTCATAATATAGATAATTGTATTTATATAATTTGCATTTTTAATAAGAAACGAAATATTCAAAATTAGGAATTGAAAGTGTAAGTGTATGATGTTCATTGGATAAACAAACCAACAAAAAGGACAGGTATGCCACCCAGTGCAGGTCCCGAAGCTCACCCCTGCCTCTACAATTAACAAGAGTGAGGTCTGATAGAAGGAAAGTGATTTTTGCCGGGTGCCATGGCTCACGCCTGTAATCCCAGCACTTTGGGAGGCCGAGGTGGGTGGATCACCTGAGGTCAGGAGTTCAAGACCACCCTGGCCGACATGGTGACCCCCTGTCTCTACAAAAATACAAAAATTAGCCAGGCATGTTGGCGGGTGCCTGTAATCCCAGCTACTGGGGAGGCTGAGGTGGGAGAATCTCTTGAGCCTGGGAGGCGGAGGTTGTATAGAGCCAAGATCACACCTCTGCACTCCAGCCTGGGTGACAGAGCAAAACTCCGTCTCAAAAAAAAAACAAAGAAAGAAAGGAGAATTCGATAACGAAGAAATACAAGAATTGGGTGGAGTACAATGTCTGTGTGTCTTCTTCCAGCGGCTATCTTGGGTCCCCGTCCACCTGGGTCTCGGGCTGGCATCACCTCAACAGTGACCAGGTGGTCAACTAGCCACCTGGATGTCATCTGTGCAACTTTGCAGCTTGATCTCCAGGTTTGGTCTGTCTCAAGATTAGCCCCTGGAACTTCTAAGAAGGTGCATAGATACGCGCAGGCAGTTAGAGAACTGTGAAGCGGGTATAGACAGTGAGGAAGGCGGGAACGTGGAGTCTACTTTAAGGCTAAGAGAAAAGGCTTCTGCAGTTCGCTTCAAGGTTGTATCTTAAAATCCAAGAGAAAGGGGAAAAAAACATTAAAATGCATTTTGAAGTTAAGCTGCCTGGTTACAAGTGAAAATATATAGAGTACTGTTTTTTTTCCAGTTAATCCTAACTTTTCTAATATATTTTGCTAGCAGATATTTAAAATCTGGTGGTTTAGCCAAAGAATTTGGGACAGCAAGACTATAAAATTTTCCATCTGCTGCAAAGAGATGTTCGTTGTTTCTCAGGGTTTCTGAGAAGTTGGAAAACAAGGTGAGCTGCCGCCTTCGACACCCTCCTCTTAATTCTGGTTCGTTCCTGCTGGACATGGGGACGGCAGTGCCGGTCCGAGGCTCCCTCTCATGAGAATGTATTTGCAGACATCATATCATGGAAAATTCTAAACACAAGTGTTGCCTCAGAAGCTCACGATGAGCCGGGGTCACAGCCGGTGTAATTCTGCAGGAGCCAGACCCTGAATCTCACCCACACGCAGCTGCGAAGGCGATGCAGCCTCTGCCTCCGGCCGCCTTCGCTGGCGCGGGATGAACGCAGCCCAGGGGACCGCACTGAGCGCCAGGTCTGAGGCCGCCTGGCCCGGTGGGAAACCCGCACTCCTGCCAGCAACTCCTCCCGCTCTGCTCACCTACCACGAGTTTCCAAGAATTCCTCAAACAGCACCATGTTCTTTCTCCTTTCCGAAGAAAAACTGTTGGCAATGGAACAGCGCATCCCATTATCCTCCTTCCTCACCAGGAACAGGCTCTCCAGACAGCAGACGCTGTCTTCTGTGAGCTGGAGGCAGCCAGGTTTGAACCCCCATACCCCCATGGCCACTCCTGCTAAACCCTAGAAAGTGGGGGCGTATTCAGGGGACTCGGCTAGCTCCAAGAAGCCGTGCCTGGCAGTCAGCTCCCCATGGCAGGAGCATGGGTGGCCAGACAGGCCAAGGCTCTCTGTTGTCAGCCCTGCCTCGCCTGCCTGCCCTCCCCTCCGTCCTCTCCCTCCCCTTCCTC
>NW_012107474.1:3044801-3046369 GCF_000951045.1 Mandrillus leucophaeus | reverse complement strand
CGGTCCATGGTCACCAACCACCCTGTCACCCCCAGCGTCAGTCACACCTCCGCAGTGGGCGTGCGGGCCCTACCCGAGGCTCCCAGGCATTTCTCTGATGGCTGATGAGACTGATCTTTGATTTTTGATCTGCTCACTGGCCATTCAGCCTCCTCTTCTGTGATGCACAGCCTCTGCCCACATTCCGCTGGGGCAGTTTGTCTTTTCCAAGTTGATCATAGTTTTTTGTTGTTTTTTTTAGACGGAGTCTTGCTCTGTCGCCCAGGCTGGAGTGCAATGGCACGATCTCAGCTCACTGCAACCTCCACCTCCCGTGTTCAAGCGATTCTCCTGCCTCAGCCTCCCGAGTAGCTGATTACAGGCACCCGCCATCATTCTCGGGTAATTTTTGTATTTTTAGTAGAGACGGGGTTTCACCGTGTTGGCCAGGCTGGTCTCGAACTCCTGACCTCAGGTGATCTGCCCGCCTCGGCCTCCCAGAAGTGCTGGGATTACAGGCGTGAGCCATCTCACCTGGCGATCAGATCACAGTTCTTTTTAAATTCTGGATTCTGATCCCTTGCAGTTAACTCTATGTCCTATTACATCTTCTCCCGGTGGGTGGTCCAGGAGGCTACAACAGGCTGAACAAATTCCTATGTTGAAATCCCAACCCCCGAGGTATTAGGAGGTGGGGCCTTTGGAAGGTGATGAGGTCATGAGGGGAGCGTGAGACTGGTCCCCTTGCGAAAGGGACCCCAGGAAGCTCTCTTTCGGCCACGTGAGGATGCACACAAAGGCAGACCACTGCCTGCAACCTGGAGCAGCCCCCTCCCCAGAGCCCGACCATCCCACCCCGATCTGCGGCTTCGGACCTCCAGAGCTGAGACAGCCCAGGCTGCAGGGCAGAAGCCCCGCTCTCCAGCCCGGCCTGAGCCACTTAAGGCTGCCGCCCTTCCTCCGCCCCCCTCTCTTCCGGCTCGGCTCTCCGCTTGCCCTGGTTTCCTGTTGTTGCTGTAACAATCGCCGACCAAGCACCACAGATTCCCTCTCTGACAGCCCTGGGCGTCTGGAGCCCACAGGCCCTGCCACAGAACTGAAGCCAAGGTGCCAGCCGGACTGCTTCCTTGCCAGCGGCCTGGAGGAAAGCTCGTTCCCTAGCCTCTTCTGTGGCCTTGCCCATGGCCTCTTCCTCCAGTTCAAAGCCCATCATTTCAGCCTCTGCTCCTATCATCCCCTCCCCTCTCCGTCGTTCCCTCTCCACTGCCTCTCCCTGCCCTCCTCTGCTGCCCTCCTGAAAGGACCCAGACGACCCAGGCCCACGGGGCAGTCCGGGATTTAATCACATCTACAAAGTCGCTTTGGCTGTGGGAGCCAGCGCTCTCCGTTCCAGGAATTAGGACCAGGAAATCCTGGTGGGAGGGTGGGGGCAGATTCTGTCCTGCACCTGGCTGGGGGTCTTTCCTGACCGCCCTGTCAGAAACTGCAGCACCACCCTACCCCACTCCACCCCATCCACATTCCACCTCACCCCTACCTCACCCCACTCCACCCCATCCACATTCCACCTCACCCCTACCTCACCCCAC
>NW_012107474.1:3038142-3039426 GCF_000951045.1 Mandrillus leucophaeus | reverse complement strand
TGCCTCCCCTCCCTCCCCTCTCTCCCTTCCCTCCCTCCCCTCTCTCCCTTCCCTCCCTTCCTTCTCTTGCCTCCTCTCTGTCCCCTCTCTCCCCTCCCTCCCCTCTCTCCTCTCCCTTCCCTGCCTCCATGACCTTGAGCTTTTCCTCTTGTAAGACCCAGGAGCAGCTGCACTGGGTCAGGAATTTCTGAGCCTGGCCGGTCGTCAGGCCATCTGTGGACACTGAGACATGCTCCAGCCCTGAGATTCTGATTCTGTAGGTCTGTTCTGGCTGCCAAGTCCATTTTGCCAAGCTGTGTGTCTCTGATGCAAGGCATAGGGTGCCACGCTTGATGGTCTCCTGGGTGCTGGCATCTGCCCATCTGTATCTGCATCTGATGCATGTGAGGTGACATGAAAGGAAGCAAGAGTGTGGGGCGGGAGGCCCTAATTGTTTCAGGGAAGTGTCCTGGCTTGGAAGTGGATTCTTGCAGGGGCTCTGGTCGGGTGGAGAATGGAGAAGGCAGCCTGGGGGCATGGCTGGGTGGGGAGTGAGCGCAGGAACAGAGCCAGCCTGCATGCTCCTTCTCTCCCTCCACAGACATAAGGACTGTGACGTGCTACCCATACTACCGCATCCAGGCATCTCACACGCCCTGCACCTGAGAAACTGAGCTGGAAAATGAAATCGTGCTGTCCACCCACAGCATCAGAAAGATGAGGGACAGGATGCCTCGTGTGGGTCACCAGAGAAGCTCACAGGGGACTGCAGCCTGCTACGGCTGTGCTCTAGTAATTTGTTTCTTGGCATTAGGAGCACCTTAGACCATCGAATTCACAACCTCACCATAGTGACAACCTGTTCAACATCACCAGGGGAGTCTAATTAGCTCTCAGTGAAGCCCCTTTCAACCTTCGCACTGCCTCAATTGTCAGGACTGCCAAGTTGCCCTCCCATGCCTGCTCCTCGTCCCTGTCCACGCTACCAGCCAGCTGTAAAACCCCTGCCCCCACCCTCTATGTCGGTCCATGGTCACCAACCACCCTGTCACCCCCAGCGTCAGTCACACCTCCGCAGTGGGCGTGCGGGCCCTACCCGAGGCTCCCAGGCATTTCTCTGATGGCTGATGAGACTGATCTTTGATTTTTGATCTGCTCACTGGCCATTCAGCCTCCTCTTCTGTGATGCACAGCCTCTGCCCACATTCCGCTGGGGCAGTTTGTCTTTTCCAAGTTGATCATAGTTTTTTGTTGTTTTTTTTAGACGGAGTCTTGCTCTGTCGCCCAGGCTGGAGTGCAATGGCA
>NW_012107474.1:3037336-3038092 GCF_000951045.1 Mandrillus leucophaeus | reverse complement strand
CAACCCATCTTGGTACATGTTCCATGAATGTTTGAAACAAATGCATACAGCAAGGCAGTGGCTCACGCCTGTAACCCCAGCGGTTTGGGAGACCGAGGTAGGTGGATTGCTTGAGCCCAAGGGTTTGAGACAAGCCTAAGCAACATGGCGAGACCCCTATCCCTACAAAAAATACAAAAATTAGCCGGGCATGGTGGCGCGTGCCTGTAGTCCCCGTGGGAGGCTAAGGGAGGATTGCCTGAGCCTGGGAGGCAGAGGTTGCAGTGAAGTGAGATTGCACAACTGTGCTCCAGCCTGGGCAACAGAGTGAGACCTGTCTCAAGGGGAAGGGGAGGAGGAGGAAGAGGAGGAGGAAGAGGAAGAACTAAAAGACTGTACGTTGCAGTTGTTGGGTAGAGTTCTGTGGATGTTGGGAAGGTCACATAGATCGACAGTGTGCTGAGTACTTCTACATCCTTGTTTGTTTTATGTCCAGCAACAATGGCAACCGTCTTTCACTGAAGGCTGCAGCCCCTGCCAGACCGTCCTCTCCATGCAGCCATCTGCGCCGCATCCGGGTGAGTCTCTTCTCTGCCGTTTCAGACCTCAGGGAAGGCAGGAAAGGCACAGCTGCCTGCTCTCCCTAGCCCTGGAATACTGAGTTCTCTGCCCCCCGGCCCACAGCTTTGTAAATAGTCTCATTACTAAACTTTCCTCAGTGACCCAGTTTTCTGTGATATCTGTGGCCCGCTGTGGCCTTATCTTATGACAGATATC
>NW_012107474.1:3034695-3037286 GCF_000951045.1 Mandrillus leucophaeus | reverse complement strand
AGTCAGGCACCCGTGGCTGGCAGCAGAGCACGTCCCCTGGCCAGGGCCACGTTTGTCATGGGATCACTGGACATTGACCACCAGAATGGTGCTGGCATGCTGAACTGGGGTGGTTCCAAGTGTCTGTATAGATGGGCACGCTGCAGAACGTCCCTTCCTAGGAGCCTGAATGCCCCAGGGCAGCCCGGTGGCTGGGACATGCTAGGGGTTCAATGACCATTTGTGGGATGACCGGGTGGATGTGAGTGGTGGTTGCCAACCTAAAGAAGCTCAGAGGAAAAACCCACAGTGCAGATTGTGCTGGGGGAGGAGGGCGTCCTCTGGTAGGCATGTGTATTCCTGTGATGTGTGTGCCTGGGCATGTGTGTACATTATGTGCAGATGTGCACATATCACTCACCTAGCCCTGCTTCCAGCTAAGAGAAAGGAAGCCAAAAACATGCAAAGATGCCAAGCAAGCACCCTGGCCACAGTTTTCCAGACCTGGCAGGGAACAGTGTAAAAGCTAGCAACACTGGGCTTCACGAAGGAGCAAAGGGGCAAGTGCGGAGGGGGGAGGCGGGCAGAGAGTGGGTGCCTCCTGGAGCAGCACCATCGGGCGCCAAGGCCTCATGCAGCATCCGACAACTACTTACGGCAAGGGGAATTCTGGACTGACTTTCTGTTGTTTTGATTGAAAGTAATTTTATCCAAAAATTCAAAATGCATTGGATGTGCCAATCAGAATGTAACAGAAGGAAATGCTACACCGCCTGGCTGCTTCTCCCCTCAGCTGCCGTGAGCATGTCCCACCTGTGCCATAGAGCCTGGAGGAAGCGGCTGCAGCAGGACTCGCAGAGTTCCCCATGTGTGACCACCGGCCCTGCCTCCATCGCTGCTGCCTCCATCGCTGCTGCCTCCATCGCTGCTGTCTCCCTGCAGGCCAAGGCGAGACGGGCGGGGCACACTGCACAGCTCTCAGGGGAAGGATCCACACGGGTGCTCCCTCTGCACATCACCTGCCCACCTCGGATTGCCCACCATTGGATGGACCCACCGTAGGCTCCCGCGGCCCATGCTGGCCCCTCTGACACCCCTGCCAGCCTCAGGCATGGCCCATCGCTGCAGCTGTGTTGGGATACCTCTGCCATCAGGACGTGGCCCACACAGAAGCCACCTGCTCTGCAGACAGCCCGGCAGGACAGGGTTTGAGGCTTTCCGCATTCCTCTGCCCCGGGATTGTGGAGACCACTCACCCTCTGTGCTCCTTTCCAGGAGCTGCCGTAACAAACTGACACCAGCTTGGTGGCTTAAAACAGCAGGGAGTCATTTAAGCTTGGTGGCTTAAAACAAAGAGTCCTTGGGCAGAAGTTGGAGGTCAGCAGATCAACAGGGTCCTTCCTTGCTTCTTTTATCTCCCAAGTGGTTCCCAGCACTTTGGGAGACTGCGTGGTTTGTGTCTGCGTCACTCCAGTCTCTGCGTCTGTCCTCATGTGGCCTTCTCCCCGTGTGTCTCTCTGTGTCCAAATGTCCCTCCTCTTATAAGGACACCAGTCATGCTGGGATTAGGCCCACCCTACTCCTGTTCGCCGACTCCATCTTAATTTGATCACATCTACAAGGACCCCATTTCCAAATAGAGTCGCAGTCACAGGAACTGGAGATTAGGACCTGCATGTATCATTTTGGAGACACAATTCAACTCACGACACCCTTATAGTCTCAGCTTTCCCATCTGTCAACTTCTACCTCTTCAGTTGTTGTGAAGTTTAATAACACGAAATAACACCGGGCTTTCTTTGCACAGTGTCTGGCGCTCCTTGGGTACCCTTCGGGGCCTGCCTCGGTCTCTCCTGTGTGTGGAGGCATCGTTACTCCTAATCCAAGCAAGCACGGGTGGAGCTGTTAGTTGGGAACGTCTTTTCCCCAAACAAGTCAGGATCTGAGGAATCCACAACCAAAAGGGAACTGGAGACTCAGAGTGTGTGTGAGATCCAGGGACTGCCAGCAGGGTCCCTGAGAGGCCTTGGATAGCTCGGGGGCTCTACAAACTGGGTACAGTGTGACATGGGAGGGGGAAACTGATGGAAAGGGGCAAGAAGGAAAAGGTTGACAGGGAGGTAAGAACTCAGGAGAACAAATCATGAACAATGCGTTCGAGACCAGCCTGGCCAACATGGCGAAACACTGTCTCTACTAAAAATATAAAAATTAACCTGGCATAGTTGGCATGTGCCTGTAATCCCAGCTACTAGTGGGGGTGAGGCAGGTGAACCTGGGAGGTGGAGGTTGCTGTGAGCTGAGATCGTGCACTCCAGCCTGGGCAACAGCAATAGCGAGGAAAAAAGAAAGAAAGAAAAGAAAAAACTCACTTCATGACAGAAGGAGCTGCAGAGAACTTATGGCATTTTTTTAAATTTTATTTATTTTATTTTATTTTTTATTTTTTGCAATCTACCAGACTGAGGAAGATGGCTAAAAACAAGATTGTGAGTCACTCTTCAAGCATCTGTCTTTACATGCCCTTTTCAGCCTCCTCTATCACCAAGCCCTGCTGCTTTTTCTAACACTTCCAAGAGCTACTTGACTCCAGGGTCAGGGCACACCACGAC
>NW_012107474.1:3034100-3034645 GCF_000951045.1 Mandrillus leucophaeus | reverse complement strand
GGGCTACTGCCATTACCTAGGACTCCTATGGAAGAAATCCCCACTGAAAATGAGCTCACAGAGGGAGTCCATTAGGCTCTGGCTGTAATAAGATGCATAACAGAGACTCCCATTTCCTCTTAGAATGTAGAAAACCGCAAAGAGCATTGTTCTCACACTAACAATGAGAAGAGTCAGACAGTCCTCAACACCACTGGGGAGGGGAATCACAGGGGAACAGAGTGAACTGAATTCCAGAAAGGAGGGTCCCTTCGAGCAGAGAGAGAGCACGTGAACTGCTTTGACAGGTGTCCAAGAAAAACATATTCAATAACACTTGTGTCTTTTTTGGTGTGGGGGTGTTTTGTTTTGTTTTGTTTTGTTTTGAGACAGGGTCTCACTCTGTCACCCAGGCTGGAGTGCAGTGGCACAGTCATACCTCACTGCAGCCTCAACCTCCCGGCTTCAAGCGGTCCTCCCACCTCAGCCTCCCGAGGAGCTGGGACCACAGGCGTGTGCCACCAGCCCAGCTAATCATTTTTTTTAGAGAGATGGGGTCTGGCTGT
>NW_012107474.1:3031932-3033105 GCF_000951045.1 Mandrillus leucophaeus | reverse complement strand
TGCTTTTTCTAACACTTCCAAGAGCTACTTGACTCCAGGGTCAGGGCACACCACGACCCCTTATTACAAAAAACGGCTGAGGCCAGGTGCTGTGGCTCACGCCTGTAATCCCAGCACTTTGGGAGGCCGAGGCAGGTGGATCACCTGAGGTAAGGAGTTCAAGATCAGCCTGGCCAACATGGCAAAACCCCATTTCTACTAAAAATACAAAAATAAAAAATAAGAAAATTAACTGGGCATGGTGGCACACATCTGTAATTCCAGCTACTCAGGAGGCGGAGGCAGGAGAATCGTTTGAACCTGGGACGTGAAGGTTACAGTGAGCCGAGATCACCTGGGCAACAGAGAGCGACATTTCATCTCAAAAAAAAAAGAAAGAATAGCTGAAACGTTAACTTGGCATCCGATGCTATTCTCCTTGAACTCACACTGAAGGATTCCACCTTCTAAGACTGTTGAAACCCTCCATGTGATGCTGAGAGACTGCCGGAGACCTGCTGCTGATCTGCCTCATGCTACCCCGGCACCGATGGGGGTGTTGGTTATAACCAGTGCGAGTCAAGGAGGGAGTCAGCGGCTAACTTCCAAGACTGAGGAGTGTGTGAAGAATGAGTGTCTGACATCTGGTGTTATTTTGCCTCACCAGTTTTTATACATAGGTGTTTATTTTCACAAGCCATCAAAGGAAACTTTAAAATGTAAAGAATTCTTACACATTCTCCTTGCAGTGCAAATCTGTAATTAAGGGATTCTCAAAAGTGAGTGCAAGGTTTTATTCTGAGTGCCCCGTGCTCACTGAAATTGTCACATTTGGCCTTCCATCTGGTGGGAGAGCAGAGTCACTCAATTTCTGCCAAGTTTAAGGGAGATTCAAAGCTTTCAGGCAACTCTAAGGAAGGCAGATAACAGTGTTTTACAAGTAGAAAAAACTTCAAATTAAACAAAGCACAGCCAGGTGCAGTGGCTCACACCTGTAATCCCAGCACTTTGGGAGGCTGAGGTGGGAGAATCGCTTGAACCCAGGAGGCAGAGGTTGCACCATTACACTCCAGCCTGGGCAACAGAGAGAGACTCTATCAGAAAAAAAAAAAAAAACAAAAGAAAGAAAAGAAAATTTACAGAATAAACGTCCTTACAAAAAGTAAAAATAATAATAAATAAATAAAACAGGCC
>NW_012107474.1:3024164-3026597 GCF_000951045.1 Mandrillus leucophaeus | reverse complement strand
GCGAGACCCCTATCCCTACAAAAAATACAAAAATTAGCCGGGCATGGTGGCGCGTGCCTGTAGTCCCCGTGGGAGGCTAAGGGAGGATTGCCTGAGCCTGGGAGGCAGAGGTTGCAGTGAAGTGAGATTGCACAACTGTGCTCCAGCCTGGGCAACAGAGTGAGACCTGTCTCAAGGGGAAGGGGAAGGGGAAGGGGAGGAGGAGGAAGAGGAAGAGGAGGAGGAAGAGGAAGAACTAAAAGACTGTACGTTGCAGTTGTTGGGTAGAGTTCTGTGAATGTTGGGAAGGTCACATAGATCGACAGTGTGCTGAGTACTTCTACATCCTTGTTTGTTTTATGTCCAGCAACAATGGCAACCATCTTTCACTGAGGGCTGCAGCCCCTGCCAGACAGTCCTCTCCATGCAGCCATCTGCGCCGCATCCGGGTAAGTCTCCTCTCTGCCATTTCAGACCTCAGGGAAGGCAGGAAAGGCACAGCTGCCTGCTCTCCCTAGCCCTGGAATACTGAGTTCTCTGTCCCCCGGCCCATAGCTTTGTAAATAGTCTCATTACTAAACTTTCCTCAGTGACCCAGTTTTCTGTGATATCTGTGGCCCGCTGTGGCCTTATCTTATGACAGATATCCCAGGGGGCTACTGCCATTACCTAGGACTCCTATGGAAGAAATCCCCACTGAAAATGAGCTCACAGAGTGAGTCCATTAGGCTCTGGCTGTAATAAGATGTATAACAGAGACTCCCATTTCCTCTTAGAATGTAGAAAACCGCAAAGAGCATTGTTCTCACACTAGCAATGAGAAGAGTCAGACAGTCCTCAACACCACTGGGGAGGGGAATCACAGGGGAACAGAGTGAACTGAATTCCAGAAAGGAGGGGCCCTTCGAGCAGAGAGAGAGCACGTGAACTGCTTTGACAGGTGTCCAAGGAAAACATATTCAATAACACTTGTGTCTTTTTTGGTGTGGGGGTGTTTTGCTTTGTTTTGTTTTGAGACAGGGTCTCACTCTGTCACCCAGGCTGGAGTGCAGTGGCACAGTCATACCTCACTGCAGCCTCAACCTCCCGGCCTCAAGTGGTCCTCCCACCTCAGCCTCCCGAGGAGCTGGGACCACAGGCGTGTGCCACCAGCCCAGCTAATCATTTTTTTTAGAGAGATGGAGTCTGGCTGTGTTGCCCAGGCTGAATGATACTTGTTAAAACACAGTAAGGCAGACTCTATTCAGGACCATCAAGGTAGGTGTAGGGACCACAGCCAAGGGATTTGCAGGGATTTAAGAAATTAAGCTCAACTTCAAATCTGGCTCAGGCCGGCCAGGTGTGGTGGATCACGGCTGTAATCCCAGCAGTTTGGGAGGCTGAGATGGGCAGATCACTGAGACCAGGAATTGGAGACCAGTGTGGCCAACATGGCGAAACCCCGTCTCTACTAAAAATACAAAAGTGAGCCAGTGTATTTTTGTAAAAATACAAAAAGTGGTGCAGGCCTGTAATCCCAGTTACTCGGGAGGCAGAGGCTGAACTCGGGATGCAGAGCCTCCAGTGAGCCGAGATCACGTCACTGCACTCCAGCCTGGGCTGGAGACTCTGTCTCAAAAATAAAAATAAAAATAAAAATAAAAAAATCTGGCTCAGGCAAGTGGGAATTGCTCGCCAAGGAGTGAGGGGCGTGGGGGTCAGTGGATGGAAAATTACACAGAGGAAAACATCAGCGGTTAGGAGATTCTCGCTAAACTGACTTAACAGGATTCTTGACAAGGAGAGCACGGGGTAATCAGATATCACCTGGGGATGAAGAAATTACCCAGATATCGAGGATGGAAAGGCTCTTCCTAAACTGACTTAGGGCCAGGCAGGGTGGCTCACACCTGTAATCCCAGCACTTTGGGAGGCCAAGGTGGGCAGATCAGGTGAGGTCAGGAGTTCGAGACCAGCCTGTCCAATATGGTACAACTCCGCCTCTACTGAAAATACAAAAATCAGCTGGGCGTAGGAGTACACGCCTGTAGTCTCAGCTACTTGAGAGGCTGAGGCAGGAAAATTGCTTGAACCCAGGAGGTGGAGGCTGCAGTGAGCCAAGATTGCGTCACTACCCTCCAGCCTGGGCGACAGAGGGAGACTCCATCTCAAAAAATAAAAATAAAAATAAATAAATAAACTGACTTAGCAGGATTCTTTGCTAAAGCTGGACTTTACAAGGAAGTGCACAGATGGTCCAAGAGAAGGTTCAGAAGCTTGACTAAATTTTGATCGAGCAGAGAATCTTATCACAGTGTATAGAAAAAACAGTGGCCACCATACGGATGGACAAGAAAGATTCAGTAAAATTCTTAAAGGCCAATTTGTGTGACAGATAGGGAGAGCTGGGGTCCCATACAGAGGGAATCTTGCACTCATTTTTAAACTCTCCACCATGGGTCTTTAAGACAGAGC
>NW_012107474.1:3020419-3021264 GCF_000951045.1 Mandrillus leucophaeus | reverse complement strand
CCCAGCTACTTGGGAGGCTGAGGCAGAAGGATCACCTGCACAGCCATAGAGAAAAAGGAAATCATGTCCTTTGTAGTAACATGCGTGCAGCTGGAGGCCACTGTCCAAAGCGAATTAACGTGGGAAGGGAAGTCACATACCGCATGTGCTCACTCCCAAGTGGGAGCGGAACGTTGGGTGCACAGGACGTAAAGAGGGCATGAAGAGACACTGGAGACTGTTAGACGTGGGAGGGAGGGGCCGAGGCTGATAAACACCTGTTGGGTACTATCCTCAGTACCTGGGTGACGGGATCAGTCATACCCCAAACATCAGCATCACGCAATGTACCCAGGTAACAAACCTGCACATGTACCCTTGAATCTAAAATAAAAATTGAATTTTTTTTTAAAAAAGAACTTCTTTTATTCTAGGCATAGTATGTTCAATATATATAATGGCAAATGAAGAAGGATAGGATTCTTACCCTCACGAATCCTAAAGTAACGTGAATCAAAAAATTAATTGTGGGCCAGGCACAGTGGCTCACTCCTATAATCCCAGCACCTTGGGAGGCCAAGGTGGATGAATCACCTGAGGTCAGGAACCTGGCTAACATGGTGAAACCCATCTCTACTAAAAATACAAAAAAATTAGCTGGGCGTGGTGGCAGGTGCCTGTAATCCCAGCTACTCAGGAGGCTGAGCCAGGAGAATCGCTTGCACCTGGGAGGTGGAGACTGCAGTGAGCCAAGATTGCGCCACTGCACTCCTGCCTGGGTAGATGGAGTGAGACTCTGCCTCAAAAAAAAAAAAGACCAGTTTGTATAACCATTGAGGACATCCAGGCTATTCCACTGTTTGACT
>NW_012107474.1:3015108-3020369 GCF_000951045.1 Mandrillus leucophaeus | reverse complement strand
AAAAAAAAAAAAAGAAATTAAATTAAGTTAAACTAATTATGGCAAGAGTAAACAGCACTGTTGTTTGTTGACAAATGGCTTTAAGTGCTAAGATTGATTTTCATGATCACATCTGTGTATTAATGTATGTTATACATGAATAGCTAATTCACATAAGACTTTTTATTCACTACATTGGTTACACAAAACACAATAAAACAAAATTTCAAAATAAAATAAGAAGAAATAATATAGAACAATCCCATGTGCCTTTATTCTACATACTCATCCTCTGTCAGATATAGGGCTTGGAAATACTTCCTCCCAGTCTGTAATAAAAGGCCCCAGCTCTCCTCAATGCTCACATCTTCTCTAACATATCATGATGTCACAGGCAAGTATTGACAGTGACACACACAAGATCCAGAACATTCCCCAGTCACCTCCCAACTCACAGACATCCCTCCGGGGATCCACAGGATCCCTGTAGAGTGAAACCCCATCTCTACTAAAAATACAAAAAAAAAAAAATAGCTGGGCATGGTGGCAGGCGCCTGTAATCCCAGCTACTTGGGAGGCCGAGGCAGGGGGATCACCTGAGGTCAGGAGTTCGAGACCAGCCTGGCCCTGGCCAACATGGTGAAACCCTGTCTCTACTAAAAATACAAAAATTAGCCAGGTATGGTGGCACGTACCTGTAATCCCATCTACTCGGGAGGAGGAGGCAGGAGAATCCCTTGAACCTGGGAGGTGAAGGTTGCCTTGAACTGAGATGGCGCCACTGCACTCCAGCCTGGGCAACAGTGAGACTCCATTTCAGAATAATAAAAAAAAGAAAGGCAGATTTATTAGAGAAAGTACAAAGATGCGTTGCAAGGATGCAACAGGCAGCACAGCAGAGAAGGAGCTGTCTGCAAAGAGGCAGGGGCTGGAGGGAGATTCTCTAGGGTCGTGCTGCAGGGGCTACATGCTGAGCCACGTAGTTTGCCAGCAGGTTGCCTGTGATTAGCCATCTCTCAGAGCAATTGTTCTCCCTCACCTGGGACCTCTTCCTCATTGTTGCTTACTTACCTTATCAGGACTCCACAGACTTGACCCCTTGATCTTTATGCAATATCCCTCTTTATCCATGGTGTCAACCTAAACAGGGAGAGGCTTTCTGAAAGAAGATGAAGTCTGCTTGGGATTGGAGCACTGCCGTGGAAATCCATGCACCATCATACACTCTGTGTTACCCAGGGAGGTAAAGGAAGATGACGGGAAAATGAGGAGGATCACGTCATTGTTTTGGGATCATTATCCTTGGCTACGAAGACCAATAACGCAGGTGGCACCAAGCCAAGGTTGGGCAGGTGTCCTCGCGGAAGGACCTTTGATGTGAGTTTGCAATGGCCTTTTTGCAAGGCTGTGGGTTTTGCATTCTTCTGGGATAGCTTTGCTGTCAGACATTCATGCTTGAGAACCCTCTCTTCCTGGTCTTCTCTGTCAAGGTTTGTTTGTTTTTTTTCTTCTTTGTGACAGAGTTTCACTCTTGTTGCCCAGGCTGGAGTGCAATGTTGCAATCTCGGCTCGTTGCAACCTCAGCCTTCGGATTCAAGCAATTCTCCTGCCTCAGCCTCCTGAGTAGCTTAGATTACAGGAATGCGCCACCACACCCGGCTAATTTTGTATTTTTAGTAGCGACAGAGTTTCTCCATGTTGGTCAGGCTGGTCTTGAACTCCTGACCTCAGGCGCCTTGGCCTCCCAAAGTGCTGGAATCACAAGTGTGAGCCACCACATCCACCCACAAGGTGGTTTTTTGTTTGTTTGTTTGTTTGTTTTTGTCTTTTTTGTATTGTTTTGTTTTAACACAAGAGATTCCATTTTGATTCTGACAACTTTCACACTGGTAACATTTCTTGTACTGAGCTTTGTTTAATATGAATATTGCACTCCAGCTGATTTCATAGCGTCCGTGTGCACAACATATCTTTTCTCATCCTTTTATTTTTAACCTATTGTGAAAAGAAAATAAATCTTGGGGCCCGCACATCACTAAGCTAAAGAGAAAAGTCAAGCTGGGAACTGCTTAGGGCCAATCTGCCTCCCATTCTATTCAAAGTCACCCCTCTGCTCACTGACATAGATGCGTATCTGATGGCCTCCTTCCCAGAGGCTAATCAGAATCTCGAAAGAATGCAGCCATTTGTCTCTTATCTATCTGTGGCCTGGAAGCCCCCTCCCGGGTTCCAGTCTTCCTGCTTTTGCTTTGAGTAGTCCCGCCTTTCCAGGCTGAACCAATGGTCATCTTGTGTATGTTGATTGATGTCTCCTGTCTCCCTAGAATGTATAAAACCAAACTGTGCCCCGACCGCCTTGGGCGCCTGTCATCGGGACCTCCTGAGTCTCTGTCATGGGTACAGGTCCTCAAACTTGACAAAATAAACTTTCTAAATTAACTAAGACTTGTCTCAGATTGTCCAGGTTCACACTAACTATGTCTTTATACTTAAAATGAATGAGTTTCTTTTAGATAACATATAGATTTTAAAAATAGCATCTATGAACCATGAAAGAAGTTATCATTTTTAAAGGATAATCTTTTAAAGCAAATAAAAATGTTAGATTTAGTTATTATAATTCATTGACATAAAATATTTGACATAAGGATTACACGTAAAGCAGAGGCCAGTGCTGTAACACAGAATATAAAGATTGAAAAAGTAACGATGTTGACAAAAAGAGTCAAACTCTGTAAAATATTGTAAGAGATTTCTTCTGAGCCAAATATAAGGGGCCATGGCCCGTGACGCAGCCCTCAGGAGGTCCTGAGAACATGTCCCCAAGGTGGTCGGGGCGCAGCTTGGTTTTTATGTATTTTAGGGAGACGTGAGACATCAATCAAATACATTTAATAAATAGATTTACGAAGAATGCATCACTGAATATCGTCTTGAATTTATTCTTCAATATGAAATAATTGTTTTAAGACAATTACTTTAATAAAGGATTGATTGACAAGAATTCTTCACAGTCACGATTATGTGCTCCAAATATACTCTTCTGACGCCTTCTCAAATCCCCCTGTCTTTGCTCCCCACACACCCCATCTCCAGGGCACTGAGGCAGAGACAGAATGAAGGGTCCGTGTGCTGATAGAAACACAAATTGACAACGCCCAAGGAAAATGACTTAGTTCAAAGAAGCAATACATTGGGAAGCTGGTCATTTGGCAAATTGGCTCTTCCAAGAATTGGCTTTTTAAAATTGCCCTAGAGCAAGTGAGTGAGAAAAGCAAAGGCCCCATGGGATGGGAAGGAAGATCTTCCCTAAAGACTGCAGGGGGCCTTCCTGGGGGACCAGAGGTCCTCTTCCAAGCTTCGGTGAGGTCCCAGGGACTGGAGCCTTGAGTCTACCGCAGAGTAATGGTTCCCTTTAAACTCTATCATCTGTAGCCGATGGAAATGATGAAATGAAGCAAAAGCTGAAAATTACTGAGTTCAGGAGAGACTGTGTCCTAAAGACACACAGGGGAACAGGTCCTTTGCATGTTTGAGACTGGAGTGTGCTCCAGCAGCCTGGGAAGCAGGGACGCCTCCCTGGGGAACCGCATGACAGGAGGGAAAGGGAAGAATAAGGGCCTTAAAAAGCCTTTCACAGCTCTCCGAGCTGGGCAGCTTTTAATCCAATGCATCAAAAATTCTTAGGAAATGAGAGCAACCATTATGTGAAGGACCCAAATGCTGCAAGTACACACACACATGCACGCACAGGCACGCACATGCACACCTACAGGCACACACAGGCACGCACACACGCACATACACATGCACAGGTACACGCACGCACAAGCACATACACACATGCACACCTACAGGCACACACAGGCACGCACACACGCACATATGCACAGGTACACGCACGGACGGGCACACACATGCACACCTACACACAGGTATGCACACACATACATACACATGCACAGGTACACGCACACAGAGGCACATGCATGCACAGGCATGCAGACACACGTACATACACACATGCACAGGCACATGCATAGGCACAACACATACACGCGGACATGCACGCACAGACACATGCACACCTACAGGCACACACAGGCATGCACACACATGAACATACATGCACAGGCACACACATGCACACCTACAGGCACTCACATGCACATACACATGCACAAGTACACGCACGCACAGACACACACATGCACACCTACAGGCACACACAGGCACGCACACACGCACATACACATGCACAGGTACACGTACGCACAGGCACATACATGCACAGGCACGCACACACGCGTACGTACACACATGCACAGGCACACACAGGCACGCACACACATGCACATGCACGCACACACATGCACATGCACGCACACACAGGCACAGGCACACATACACGTGCACACACTCCACTGCCTTTCCCTCCCTGTGGTTTTCCATTTCCCCTGCTGCTAGCAGTGGATCAGGAGATGCTTTCTTTCCGTTTGCACTGAGATTTGCTCCTCACTTCTCTTGCTCTGGAGCTGCGACGTCCTGGGGAAGCAGCCGTGGGCACAGTTGCCCTCCCCTGAGCGAGCGGTCAGTACCCCTGGCAGAGGACACACACATTGTCCTCCTGCCTCTCTCCACAGGAAAAACGAAATTGTCATTCCTCCACCAGAGATTCACTTTTCTCCATTAGGGAACTGTCCATTATTAAAATGCAAGGTGGTGACTGCCAGTTGACAAAAGGATGGAGAGCGCCTCCTAACCCTCCTGGAAGACTGGGAAATGGGAAACCCCAGGGAGGGAAAGGGAGGTGGTGCCGGGTCCTGCTTTGATTCAGTCGGAGCAAGAATAGTTCAAAGGAAGAATAGAAAAATATTGAGTTGGAAGCTTTTAAAAAAACAAAAAGCAAGCATGGATGCCTTGATGAGTCATTGACAATTTAATGGGAATTAGCTCCTCTAATTATTTCTAATTGCAACTGACAAGAAAGGGTTTTGATGCAGAAGAAAGCAGGTGTTTTGCAAGGGTGGAACCCTGGGTGATTCTGTTCTGGAGCTGCCGACTGGAGTGGGCAGGGACCGCCTGGGGTGAGGAGGAAACACTTACTTGGGTGGAGGCTGCAAAGGAGGCTCCCAGGCCCCAGCTTGGGGCTTTCCAGCACCGGGGCCTGCCGCCCTGGTGATCTCCCCTGGGCCAGCAGGGACTCTGGACTCTGCCTCTGCAGCCAGATAGCCGGGTTTACATTCAAAATCTATTCTTTGGCCGGGCACAGTGGCTCATGC
>NW_012107474.1:3004246-3012453 GCF_000951045.1 Mandrillus leucophaeus | reverse complement strand
TAGTCCCAGCTACTCGGGAGGCTGAGGCAGGAGAATGGCGTAAACCCGGGAGGCGGAGCTTGCAGTGAGCTGAGATCCGGCCACCGCACTCCAGGCTGAGCGACAGAGCGAGACTCCATCTCAAAAAAAAAAAAAAAGAAAGTTCTAAGTTGCTAGCCAATCGGGATGAATACAGAATGTGAGGTCCCGTTCCAGACAATGGAAACTGGACACAGCAGTAGGGTGGACTTGTCAGGTTATAAATGACCCTGTCTCCTTTGTTCGGTGTACTGTCATGGCAAAACTGCTGGCGAGTGTACCCTTTCTGCAGGAAGTAAAAATGGCCTTGCTAAATAAATTAATTTATGTTCAAGTGCTATTTATGGCATGCGGAGCACACATTTCAAACACTTCCATGTCACAGGTAGGTGAGAGACAAATGGTTGCACTGTTTTGAGTATCTGATAAGCCTTTCCAAAGAAGGCACTCAGATATGCATGTATCTCAGTGAGCAGAGGGGTAACTTTGAATAGAATGAAAGGTAGGTTTGCCCTGAGTAGTTTCCAGCTTGAATTTTCCTTTTAGTTTTTAGGGATTTTGGGGGCCCAAGATATTTTCCTTTCACATGTCCCCCCTTTCCTTCTTTAAAATCTTTTGGGGAAAGCAGTTTAGAAGAAAATGAGTCTCTGATCTTAGGTTTTATATGATTTCTTATGGCTAGGACAGTTTATTCCTAGATGGGTAGGTCCCCAAAGCTCCTTTTTAGCAGGTTGTGAAGTCTCATGTCCTGTGAAGAGAAAATAGGGGGAGAAAGGGAGAAAAACAACAACAAACAAAAGAACAATCCTGAAAATGTGATATAGGCCACACGACTCTGAAGTCTATACATCAATAGGCAGGTATGAAAGTGGCTTACGTATGTAAATATGTTGCTGTTATTTTCTTCTGAAGTTTAAGTTGTGTGGTTTCAGTTCACAGGGCTTTAAGAAAGCACAGCTTAGTTTTCAGGGACTCCAAATTAGAAAAAAAAAATTGAAAGAAAGAAGGAAAACAATGTGAAAACATTATTTTCTATAATAAGTATACCAAATTTTTTTTTTTTTTTTTTTTTTTTGACGGAGTCTTGCTCTGCCGCCCAGGCTGGAGTACAGTGGCCGGATCTCAGCTCACTGCAAGCTCCGCCTCCCGGGTTTACGCCATTCTCCTGCCTCAGCCTCCTGAGTAGCTGGGACTACAGGCGCCCGCCACCTCGCCCGGCTAGTTTTTTGTATTTTTTAGTAGAGATGGGGTTTCACCGTGTTAGCCAGGATGGTCTCGATCTCCTGACCTCGTGATCCACCCATCTCGGCCTCCCAAAGTGCTGGGATTACAGGCTTGAGCCACCGTGCCCGGCCCCAAATTGTTAAAAGTACACTAAATTGTTAAAAACTGTCGATTGTTTAAAAGAAAAGTCTTGAGACTCTGAAAAACAAAACAAAGGATCAGCAAGCATTTTAAGCAAAAAGTCAAAAAGATCAGTTCAGTCCGTGCAGTTAACTCCTGTTCTGCCTGACATTCGTGAACATTTTAGCTCTCCCTGAGTCCTGAAAGCTTTTCCTCTATTCTGATGTCACAATCTCCAAAGTTCCCAGAAACCTGCATTCAAGAGCACCTGGCAGAGTTTTATAGCTGATTATAAAATCATCCTCTAAATAGGACCAAAATAAGACAACAATTGTTCGTGAATGACAGAAAGTTTTAGGGCAGCCATAGTCAAAGCCACAACTGACAAGGAAATTTGTTACCTCTATGGCACACAATAATTTTAACATAACAATCATGATCATTTCTGATAACGTACACTGTTATATCAGAATTATAGGAGTTTCCCAAAATTTTGGAACACATACCAATAACATATTTATACAAATACAGCCCAAAGAAAACCCAACACCATTTCATATTGGACAATGCTTCCTATTTAATTTTTGTACTAAATAAGCCGAATTATGTCATTATTTGGACTTTAGGGAACCTAATATCCTAAAGGATTAATTAGGTCAGAAAAAGACATAATTTATCATTTAATTTTGGAAAATTTGTCAAATATGAGAGGTTTAAGACACTTGATATCACAAAGTAGGATCACAGATCATTGTAAAATAAGTCGTTCATGCTGGGCACGGTAGCTCATGCCTGTAATCCCAGCACTTTAGGAGGCTGAAGTGGGCAGATCACCCAGGTCAGGAGTTCAAGACCAGCCTGGCCAACATGGCAAAACCCCATCTCTACCAAAATTGGATTTCAGAAAAAAAGGTGAAAACCTTTTTTTCCTCCCCCTCCTGGGTTCAAGCAATTATCCTGCTTCAGCCTCCTGAGTAGCTGGGATTACAGGTGCCCGCCACCACACCCGGCTAATTTTTGTATTTTTAGCAGAGACGGGGTTTCACCATGTTGGCCACGCTGGTCTCAAACTCCTGACCTCAGGTGATCTGCCAGGCTTGGCCTCCCAAAGTGCTGGGATGACAGGCGTGAGCCACCATGCCCAGCCCCAATCACTTCTTAAACTTAACCTCTACATTGGGGATTAAGTTCTACATGGGTTTTGGAAAGGATAAGCATTCAAACATAGCAGGTATTTTTCCTCAACAATAAATTCCCATCTTCATTTTATTGGGATCTCACTGCCTGAGCTGTTTGTTCTTTTCCCCAGGAAGATTGTGCTTGCGGAACAATCATCAAGTCTGTTGGTCCACATCTCCCACACACTCCCTGGATACCCCCAACAGGCCAATCCATCAGCCACAGCTCAGTTTCCAGGGCCCACTTTAGGAGAAGCAGAAGAAACGCTTCCACAGTCCTCACTGTGTGCAGGGAATGAGCATAAGTTAGGGGGGCTCCTCAATGCTGAGCCTAGCCACCCTACCGCTGCATCCCCACAGCCCTTCCAGAAGGTCTCTATTCCTCCTTATCTAAGAGCAAATCCGTGCTCCATGTCACTGGGTGCTTACTCATCACCAGGGAGTGGTAGCTGTTACACTATGGGGTTTTTTTCTGTAATCAATGTCCTTTATTTTATCAGAGCATGGCACTGAAAGAAGATAAATCAAATGTATAACTTGCAAACCAGTAGAGTGAGGAAAAGAGGAGGGGGTGGATAAAACACAACCAACCCAAAAGAAGGGGGTTGATGACAGTTAAAAAGTGGATGCAGTAAAAAGAAAATACAAAATAAGTTGGGAAAACTGAGTCAAAATATACGAGAATTCTATTTCATATAAATATATAATCTTGTCAGTTAAAAGACAGATTTCTTAAAGTAAAAGAAAAAAATCCAGCCATCTGCTGTTTACAAGAGACATACCTAAAATATAATGAAAAAAGAAGGACTGAGAAAAGAGTTGGGGAAAATATACCAAGAAAATACTAAATCAAAAGAAAGCTGTTGTCACAATTTTGATATCACACAAAAGTGACTTTGAGACAAATAGCATTATGAGGGATAATGAGGGTCCTGGCTTAGTAGTAAAAGGAAGAATTTTTTAGGAAAGACAAACAAACTTTGAACCTATGAGCCACTAAGTAAATGTTTTAAAATACGTAAAACCTAAATTCAAAAAGTTAATAAATTTTCAACTTCATCCATTCCTCTTCCTTTTCCTTCCTCACTCTCTCCTTCTCTCCCTTCCTTAATAATTTAGTCTAAAATCCATCAGACTGAGCAAGATGATGGTGGAGCCCCAGTGGTGTGAAGGGCAGCAGCAGGAGGAGGGGCAGCATCACAGGTCTGGAGTAGGTATGAGTCCAGGTGGTGGAGGGGCCAAGATGGCAGACCAGCAGGGTGGCAGGGCCCATCTGGGCACTATGGACCAAGTTGTATCCCCCAACATTCAAACATTGAATCCCTATGTGACTGCATTGGATATAGGGCTTTTAGGAGGCAAATAAGGTTCCATGCGGTCCTAAGGGTGGGACCTTACCTGATAGGATTGGTACCCCTCTAGGAGAGAAGAAGAAAGTCTGTGTGAGAATACAGCATGAAGGTAGCTGTCCACAAGCCAGGAAGGGAGCCCTTACTGGGAACCTGACCAGGCCAGCACCCTGATCTCAGACTTCTTGCCTCCAGAAGCCCCAGTGCAACGAGGAGGCATCCATGGGACCTGGCCCCAGCACTGTCCTGGTGCAGAGTTCCAGATCCCAAAAGGGGTGAGGAGGGTTTATTTATGGGGACATCAGTGGCCCACAGGGTGCCAGGGCCCAAAAAGAGTGGTCAGGGCATCCACGTTAGGAGGTGGGGTCATCCCCTGGAGATTGGTTAGACACTGGGGATTGATACAATAGTAAATACATTGATGATAATGGGAGCCAGGTTTCTCACTGTTGGAAAAGGGAGTCACAAATCCGGAGAGGGAGAAAACGAGAACGTGCTCCATGGGGTTGGGCTGGAGGAACTGGTGTGCACTCATGGTCTTCAATATATATGAGTGAATGCAAAATAGATCTGCATAGAAATGTGTGTATTAATGTGCTTGTTTCCTTGGTCTGTCCACTGAGAGGGTGTTAGACCTCAACAGCAATAAACACACCTAGAGCCCAGATCTTGGTTTCTAAACACCATTCTCCAATATATGAAATCAGGGCTCCTGGAGAAATGACTGAGTCTAGAGCTTGGGCAGGAAAGGTACGAAATAAGCCTGAAATCTTTTTTTTATAGAAAGAAGGCAGTGCTCAAAGAATGATGGGACGTGTCAAACAAACAACACAGGGGAAAAGAGGTGGAGCAAGATGGCCAAATGGAATCCTCCACCAATTGTCCTCCCAAATTTAACAATAATCTACACAAAAAAGCACCTGCATTAAGAACTAAAAATCAGGCTGGGCGCAGTGGCTCACGCCTGTAATCCCAACACTTCGGGAGGCCGAGGCAGGTGATCACCTGAGGTCAGGAATTCAAGACCAGCCTGGCCAACATGGTGAAACCCTATCTCTACTAAACATACGAAAACTAGTCAGGCATGGTGGCGGGTGCCTGTAATCCCAGCTACTCAGGAGGCTGAGGCAGGAGAATCGCTTGAACCCAGAAGGTGGAGGTTACAGTGAGCCAAGATCACGCTACAGCACTCCGGCCTGGGTGATGAGACTCCATCTAAAAAAAAAAAAAAAAAGTCAGGTGAGCAATCAGTTTTAACTTCATATTACTGAAAGAGGCACCAAAGAGGGGTAGGAAAGGCACTCTTTAATTGCTGACACCATCCCTCTGCCACCCCCTGGCAGCTGTTGCATGGCACAGAGCAACCATCTGCGTGCTTGTGGGAGGGAAGGTGCAGTGATTGTGGGACTTTGCATTGAACTCAGTGCTGCTGCTTTGTCACAACAGAAAGCAATACTGGGCTGAACTCAGCCAGCGCCCACCCATGGAGGGAGCACTTAGACCAGCCCTAGTCAGAGGGAAACTGCCCATCCCAGTGACTGGAACTTCAGCAAGCTTTGCCACCACAGGCTAAAGTTCTCTGGGGGCCTAAATAAGCTCTAAAGGCAGTCTAGGCCACAAGGACTGCAACTCCTTGGCAAGACCTAGTGCTGTGCTAGGCTCAGACCCAGTGGGCTTGGGGGGCATGTGACCTAGTTAGACACCAGCTTGGTGGCTAAGGGGGTGCTTGCACCATCCCTCCTCCAACTCCAGGCAGCACAGCTCGCGGCAACAAAAGTGACTCCTTCCTTCTGCTTGAGGAGAGGAGAGGAGAGGGGAGGGGAGGGGAGGGGAGAGGAGGAGAGGGAAAAATAAAGAGGACTCTGTCTTGCATCTTGCATACCAGCTCAGCCACAGCAGGACAGGGCACTGGGCAGAGTTGTGAGACCCCCGTTCCAAGCCCTAGATCCTGCATACTTCCAGACACACCCTGGGCCAGAGAGAAACCTACTGCCTCGAAGGGAAGGACTCAGTCTTGGCAGGATGCATCACCTGCTGACGAAAGGGCCCTTGGACCCTGAATAACTAGTAACGATACCAGGTAGTGCACCATGGGCCTTGAGTGAGACTGAGATGTGCTGGTTTCAGGTTCTCTCTCAGCCACAATGGGGTAGAGCACCAAGTGGGCTCTTGGGGTCCCTGATGCAAGGCCTTGTCTCTTGAACAGCAATTCTGGACCTGCCTTGGGCAAGGGGGTGCCTACTGGGCCCTAAGTGAACACTGACGGTAATCAGGTAATACTCTCCATGGGCCTGTAATGGTGGTTGCCACGGGGGAGGCTCCTCTGCTTATGGAAGTGGGAGGAAAGAGTGGGAGGAAAGAGTGGGAAGAAATTTGGCTTGTGGTTTGAGTGCCAGCTTAACTGCAATAGAATAGAACACCAGCTAGATTTCTACGGTTTTTGACTCCAGTTTCTGGCTTCCAGATGGCATCCCTGGACCCACTTGGGGCCTGGGGGAACTCACTGCCCTGAAAGGAAGAATATAAGCCTGGCTGGCTTCACCACCTGCTGATTGTAGAGCCCTGTGGCCTTGAGTAAACATAGGCAGCAGCAAGGTAGTAATTACGGTGGGCCTTGGGTGAGATCCAGTGCTGTGCTGGCTACAGATCTCACCCAGCAGAGTCCCAGTGGTGGTGGCCACGAGGGTGCTTGTATCACTCTACCCTCAGCTCCAGGCAGTTCAGCAGAGAGAGACGGACTCCATTTGTTTGGGAGAAAGGGAAGAGAACAAAATCTCTGCAAGGTGAGCCAGAGAATTCTTCTGGATCCTATCCAAGACCACCAAGGCAATAAATACCTCAATGAGTCTGCAACAACCACACTGTTACTGGGCTTCAGGTGCTCCCCTCTGCCTCCCTGCCCAGTACAGATACAGCTTAGATCAAAACACCTAAGTCCCTTCAAATACCTAGAAAGCCTCCCCAAGAAGAATGGATACAAATGGATACAAATAAGCCCAGACTGTAAAGACTAAAATAAATACCTAACTCTTCGAGGCCCAGACACCAATGAATATCCACAAGCATCAGGACCACCCAGGACAACGTGAATGAACTAAATGGCAGCAGGGACCAATCCTGGAGAAACAGAGATATGAGATCTTTCAGACAGAGAATTCAAAAGAACTATTTTGAGGAAACTCACAGAAACTCAACATAATTACAGAGACAGAATTCAGAATTCTATCAGATAAATTTAACAAATGGGTTGAAATAATTCAAGAGCGTCAAGCAGAAATTCTGAAATTGATACATGCAATTGACATAACGAAGAACATATTAGAGTCTCTTAACAGCAGAACTGATCAAACAGAAGAAAACATCAGTGAGCTTGAAGATAGGCTATTTGAAAACACAGAATCAGAGGAGATGGAAAAAGAATAGAAATAATGAAACATGCCTACAAGACCTAAAAAAGAGCCTCAAACGGGCAAAACTAGTTATTGACCTTAAAGAGGAGAAAGAGAAAGAGATGGGAGTAGAAGTTTATTCAAAGGGATAATAATAAGAACTTTCTACACCTAGAGAAAGACATTAATATTCAAGCACAAGAAGGTTATAGAACACCAAGCAGATTTAACCCAGAGAAGAGTACCTCAAGGCATTTAATAATCAAGCTTCCATAGGACAAAGAAAGGATCCTAGGAGTAGCAAGAGAAAAGAAACAAATAACATACAATACAGCTACAATATGACCAGCAGCAGACTTCTCAGCGGAAACCTTACAGGCCGGGAGAGAGTGGCATGATGTATTTAAAGTGCTGAAGGAAAAAAAAAAGACAAAAAACTTTTACCCTAGAATAGTACACCTGGTGAGAAAATATCCTTAAATAAAGACTTTCCCAGACAAACAAAAGCTGAGGGATTTCACATTCTTTTAAATGCTGTATAGTAACCCGTAAAATGAATGTACCATATTTAACACATAATGTTTAACACATTATTAAATGCCTAGGGGCATTATTAAATAATGAAGCATGCCTATAAAAACTAGAAAATAGCCTCAAAGGGGTGAATCTAAGAGGAGGCAGAGAAAGAAACAGGGGTAGAAGTTTATTCAAAAAGATAACAACAAAGAACTTTCCAAACCTAGAGAAAGAGATCGATATTCAAGTATAAGAAGGTTACAGAACACTCCTCACCAGACTTGTCCTACAAGAAACGCTAAAGAAAGAAAAGGACATTAATGAGAAGTGAGAAATCTTCTGAAGGTATGAAAGTCACTGGTAATAATAAGTACACAGAGCCAGGCGCGGTGGCTCACGCCTGTAATCCCAGC
>NW_012107474.1:3000709-3001906 GCF_000951045.1 Mandrillus leucophaeus | reverse complement strand
GAAGGAAGGAAGGAAGGAAGGAAGGAAGGAAGGAAGGAAGGAAGGAAGGAGAGAGAGAGAGAGAGAGAGAGAGAAAGAATAGTGCTGGAAAACGAAGACCTGAGTGCAAGGTGAGCTCACTGTGGCTGGGACATCATCGTTTCTAGGCCCTTCGAGCTTAAAGACCTAGAAAAGATGTGCATACATAATAGCCCAAGCACAGACACACTTCTGCATTTATTCCTGTATCTACCTGCATACACACATGGTAAAAACCATGGGTTTACACAAATACCTCGGATGCCAACCCAGCACCAAGGGTGAACTTCCTTGGCCTCCCCCGGCTCTCACTGTCCACTGTAGATTAGATTAGATTTCCCTGTGTGGTCAATCCTCACGTGTACAGACATTTCAGAACTGCTAGCCTGGACCCCTGCGTGAAAAACATTCACGATCTACAGCAGGGGTGTCCAATCTTTTGGCTTCCTTGGGCCACCATGAAACAATTGTATCGTACCACACATAAAATACACTAACATTAATGATGACTGATGAGCTTAAAAAAAAAAAAATCGCAAAAAAATCTCAGGATGTCTTACCCAAGTTTACAAATTTGTGTTGGACCGCATTCAAAGCTGTCCTGGGCCGCATACAGCCCACAAGCTGAGAGTTGGACAAGCTTGATCTCCGGTATTCTGTCCAGTTCTTTTTGTCTTTAAACTTAGGGTATCCATCACAATCCTGTTTTCCAAAGTTACTACTTTTTTTTTTTTTTTTTTTTTTGAGATAGAGTCTCACTCTGTAGCCCAGGCTGGAGTGTGGTCTCAGCTCACTGCAACCTCTGCATCCTGGGTTCAGGCCATCCTCCTGCCTCAGTCTTGCCAGTAGCTGGGACTACAGGCGTGTGCATCACCATGCCCAGCTAATTTTTGTATTTTTAGTAGAGACAGGGTTTCGCCATGATGGCCAGGCTGGTCTTGAACTCCTGACCTCAGGTGATCCTGCCTCAGCCTCCCAAAGTGCTGGAATTACAGGTGTAAGCCACCGTCCCTGGCCCGCAGTTACTCGTTTCTTTCCTTCACCCTGAATTCAGGGTGGTGAACTTATTTTTGAACAGTGAAGTTTGCTTGTTACTGTTTCTATCCATTTGGGATTCCTCCCACAACCTGGTTGATCTTCACTGTTTATTTTGGGGGCTGTGATATGTCACTGTGATTC
>NW_012107474.1:2996627-2997939 GCF_000951045.1 Mandrillus leucophaeus | reverse complement strand
AGAATATTATAACACTGTAATTATGGTGTGTAAGCTACTTTTAAGTAGAAAGACTAAAAGACGAACCAATCAAAAATAATAACTACAACAACTTTTTAAGACATAGACAGTACAATAAGGTGCAGATAGAAGCAACAAAAGGTTAAATAGCAGAGGGATGAAGTTAAAGTGTAGAGTTTTCATTAGTTTTCTTTTTGCTTGTTTGTTTATGCAATGTTAAGCTGTCATCAGTTTAAGATAATGTATTATAAGATAGTATTTGCAAGCCTCATGTTAACCTCAAATCAAAAAAAAAAAAAATGCAATGAATATGCAAATAACAAAAAGCAAGAAATTAAATCATACCACCAAAGAAAATCACCTTCACTGAAAAGAAGACAGGAAGGAAAGAAGGAAGACCACAAAACAACCAGAAAACAAATAACAAAACCGCAGGAGTAAGTCCTTTCTTATCAGCAATAACACTGAAGGAGAATTCACTAAACTCTCCAGAAAAGACACAGAGTGGCTGAAAGGATTTAAAAACAAACAAACAAAAACCAAAAAAAGACCCAATGATCTGCTGCCCACAAGAAACACACTTCATCTACAAAGACACACATAGACTGAAAATAAACAGATGGAAAAAGATATCCCATGAATATGGAAACCAAAAGACAGCAGGAGTAGCTACAGTTCTGTAAGACAGAACAGATTTCAAGACAAAAACTAAAGAAGAGGCAAAGAATGCCATTATATAAATAATAAAGGGGTCAATTCAGCAAGACGATATAACAATTGTAAATACATATGCACCCAGCACTGGAGCACCCAGATACGCAAAGTAAATATAACTAGAGCTAAAGAGAGAGACAGACCCCAATACACCAGTAACTGGAGACTTCAACACCCCACTGTCAGTATTCAACAGATCTTTCAGACAGAAAACCAACAAAAATAATCAGACATAATCTCTGCTACAGGCCAAATGGACCTCATAGATATTTACAGAACATTTCATCCAACAGCTGCAGCATATACATTCTTCTCCTCAGCACATGGATTACTCTCAAGGAGAAATCATGTGTTAGGTCACAAAACAAGTCTGAAGACATTCAAAACACTGAAATAATATCAAGCATCTTCTCTGCCCACAATGGAATAAAACCAGAAATCAGTACCAAGGGGAATTTTGAAAACTATACCAATACATGGAGATAAAACAATATGCTAGAATCACTTGAACCCAGGAGGTGGAGGTTGCAGTAAGCCAAGATTGCGCCACTGCACTCCAGACTGGATGACACAGCAAGACTCCATCTCAAAAAAAAAA
>NW_012107474.1:2990028-2991332 GCF_000951045.1 Mandrillus leucophaeus | reverse complement strand
TGCTTCTCTCCCCATTTCTCTTACCTGAAGGGCACACACTGCAGACACACATCTGCACCTGCCTTCATGCTCAGCAGCGGGTCGTGGGAACCACCCCACATTGTCACTCACCTGTCACAGCTGCACAGGGCTCCCTTGTGAACAAAGCACAACAAATAACCT
The DNA here is from genome assembly GCF_000951045.1 of Mandrillus leucophaeus. NCBI lineage: Eukaryota > Metazoa > Chordata > Mammalia > Primates > Cercopithecidae > Mandrillus > Mandrillus leucophaeus. The sequence continues at coordinate 2,991,170 of NW_012107474.1, read as the reverse complement.
TGGGTGTGTGTCTGTTGGACGTGCATCTTCAGGGCAGACTCCACCAAGCACTGCTTCTGAGTGTGGGTCGGACTCTCACACTTAGGATCTGGGAAAAGAACCAAAGGGCCGGGCCGGGTGCGGTGGCTCACGCCTGTAATCCCAGCACTTTGGGAGGCCGAGGCGGGCACATCACGAGGTCAGGAGATGGAGACCATCCTGGCTAACACGGTGAAACTCCGTCTCTACCAAAAAATACAAAAAAGTTAGCCGGGCGAGATGGCGGGCGCCTGTAGTCCCAGATAATCCAGAGGCTGAGGGGGGAGAATGGCGTGAACCCGGGGGGCGGAGCTTGCAGTGAGCCGAGATCGTGCCACTGTACTCCAGCCTGGGTGACAGCGCGAGACTCCGTCTCAAAAAAAAAAAAAAAAAAGAACCAAAGGGCCCTGTGGTCCGGGCCAGACCAGGGTGGGGCGTGGAGGAGGTTCTGCACAGCCATTTGCAGCTCAGCCAGCACCGGGTGGCGGCAGGGAGGCCTGGGCTTCCATGCTGGCTTCCGGCTTCTTCTGGGCACCCGCGCTTTGTCCATGAATGAAAGGCAATGCTGATGGCTGCCAAACCCGTCCAGGATGTTTATGAAACTCCTGTCCCTCTCCTTGTCTCTCTGTCCCTCTCTCTGACCCACTGTCCACCTCAGTGACCTCCTCTCTTCGCAGCTCTCACCCCACACTCTGCCACTGCCACATTTTCCTCTGTGCCCAGCCTCTGCCTCCACCTGAAACTTTCCTGGAAATCTCAAAATGTAATTCCAGGTCCCACTGCCCAGGGCAGCACATCCCCCTTCAGAATACAGGGCACCCACCGTCTTCCGGCACCTGCCCAAGCCATACCCCTTGCTCCCCTCCCCTGTCCCTGCAGCCCGAGGGTCCCTTCGGCCACCTCAAGTTCCCACCTGGGTTTCTGCCCCGCCCCCGCTGCCCTCCCCACCCCTGGCCTGCAGCACCTTCTCCACCCGGGGCCCCTCTGCTCACAGCGCCCCCCTCCCCATCTCCCCGGGGAGCCCTCTGAAAAGGGCTGAAAAAAGGGCTGACCCTGAAAGCCTAGCCCTGGCCTTGACCTCCCCGGAGAGCCCTCCCCGCCCTCTGCCCTCCGCCCTCCGCCCT
>NW_012107474.1:2975925-2989775 GCF_000951045.1 Mandrillus leucophaeus | reverse complement strand
CGTGGGGGTCCTGGTGGCCTGGGCCGTTCCGCGCCTAATCCAGGAGGATGGAGTCCGGCGGGGATGGGCGAGGTCCTTCTCGGGGCTCCTCTGACTCATCCTCGAGTCACCTGAGAGCGCTGCTTCCCTGCGACCGCCCCGGGTTTCTGCGGAGGAGCCGAGGCCTCCTCCCCGGCCAGGTGATCCCGAGAGACCCCGGGGAGGCCGCTGGGGAGGCGCGGGCTCTGCTCCCAGGTCCCAAACGCATTGGCTGCGCCTTAGGAGGGACGGCGACCTCCACCCACAGCGCTGGCGCCAGCGGCTGCTCCTCGGGCTCCAGAACTTGCTCGTCGCCCTGTACCCTGTTTAGTTCTCATCACCAGCAGCCTGGACTAGGGCCTGCATCCTTCTGGCCTCCTTCCACAGCCCACTGCACGTCTCCCCCACTTCCCCGAGGTGCTGTCATTGTTTAGCTGGGACCTTCAGCCTCCGTGGTTTAGAACCGTCAGGAACCCGGAATCATCAGGTCACTATTGATTCTGGTTTGCATAATCCTTTCTGAACTGTGTGACTGTTTCCTGTCAAATTTGTTTGCTTGTTTGTTTTTGAAACGGAGTCTCTGTCACCCAGGCTGCAGTGCAATGGCACGATCTTGGCTCACTACAGCCTCCAACTCCGGGTTCAAGCAATCCTCCTGCCTCAGCTTCCCAAGTAGCTGGGACTACACACACCACCACAACTGGCTCAGTTTTGTAATTTTAGTAGAGATGGGGTTTCACCATGTTGGCCAGACCTCAGGTGATCCACCCACCTCGGCCTCCCAGACTGCTAGGATTACAGGTGTGAGCCACCGTGCCCAGCCAAGCAGAGATTTTTAAAGGCAAAATGAAGGCCAGGCACAGTGGCTCACGCCTGTAATCCCAACACTTTGGGAGGCCGCGGCAGGCGGATCACTTGAGGTCAGGAGTTCGAGACTAGCCTGGCCAACATGGTGAAACCCCGTCTCTACTAAAAATTCAAAAAAATAGCTAGGCATGGTGGACACCTGTAATTCTAGTTACTCAGGAGGTTCTCTTGAACCTGGGAGGTTGAATCTCTTAAATGTGGGAGGTTGAGGTTGCAGTGAGCCATTATCGCACCACTGCACTCCAGCCTGGGCAACAAGAGCGAAACTCTGTCTCAAAAAACAAGAACAATTTGTTCTCCAGGGTTCTTCATTCCGCTCCTTAGCAGAATGTGTTCCTGTTGCTTTCCATGGTCAGTTTTCACTCCCAAGGCCTCTGTGTTCTTCTCCCTAATGGGTGCCCTCTCCCATATCTGTTGGAAGCAAGCCCCTATCTACTCTGGAGGTCCCCAACCCCCAAACGTGGTGGGTGGGTAGATGGGAGGGGCCGGGCAGGAGGAGGGTTCCCGGGGCCACCTCTGTGTACCTGCCGTGCCTGCCTGAGTTAGGCCCTCCTGTCTGCACGCCACCCCTGCTGACTGCAGTGACTCCATCTCCAGACCAACTCTGCATGTGTATGAGCGTGTGGTGTGTCTGTATGGTGTGCGTGCATATATGGTGTGTGTAAATAGTATGATGTGGTATTTGTGTATGTGCATATCTATGTGGCGTGTATGTGGTGTGTGTGTATGGTGTCTATATAGTGTAATGTGTGTGTGCATGTATGATGTAAGTGGTCTGGTGTGTTTGTGTGTGCATAGCTGTATGCAGTGTGGTACGTTTGTGTACCACATGTACATGTGTGGTGTGTCTGTGTATTTGATGCTGTGTGCATGTATGCATGTGTAGGGTGTGTATGTACATGTATGGTGTGAGTAGGATGGTATGGTATTTGTGTGTATGCATGTGCATGTATGGTTTGTGTGTGGTGTAGTATGTGGTATAATGTGTGTGGTATATGTGGTGTGTACTTTATCTGTATGGTGTCTGTGCACGAGTGGACATGTGTACGCATGTGGTGTGGCGTGTGTACAGTGTAATGTGGTGTGTGTATGAGTATGTGCACAATGCACATATGGTGCGAGTGTGCGTATGTGATGTTTGTGTGCATGTATGTAGTGAGGGTATGTGTGGTGTGAGTGTATGTATGTGAGTGTATGTGCACATATGGTGCATAAGTGCATACATGGTGTGGTGTACTGTGATGTGATGTGATGTGTGCTGTATGAATATGTGTGGTGTATGAATATATGCATATATGGTGCAGGAATGTGCGTATGTGATGTGTGTGTTGTGCGTGTGTGCATTTATGGTGCGTGCATGTGTGTGTTGTGTGGCATATGTGGTGTTTGCCTGTGTGTATGGTGTATGTGTGCCATGTATGAGTGTATGTGCATGTATGGTGCGTGTGTGTAGTGTGGTGTGGCACGGCACGTGAATGTGCATGTATGGTGCGTGAGTTTAGTGGCACATGTGTATGTGGATGTGTGGTATGCGAATGCATGATGTGGTACCTGTGTATGTACATGTAAGATGCATGTGTATAGTGTGTGGTATGGTATGTGCGTGTATGGTGTGGAGTGTGCACAAGTGATGTGGTGTGGTACATGTGTAAGTACATGTATGGTGCATGTGTATAGTGTAGTGTAGCATGGTGTGGTGGTTGTGTGCATGTATGGTGTGAAATGTGCACGTGTGATGTGTGGTGTGTGGGTGTGCATGTATGGTGCACGAGTGTGTGTAGTGTAGTATGGTGTGGTGGGTGTCTGTGCATGTATGGTGTGATGTGGTGTGGCACATGCGTACGTACATGTATGATGCACGTGTGTGTAGCATGGTGCATACTCCACACTCCTCTGGGACTCTCAAGCTTCCCTGCCTCCTCCATGGGGACCCCTGGGTGAGGTCTTGCTGTAGGGGAGCGGGTGCTGCTGTGCGATTCTGGTCCAAATGGTTCAGCCGGGAAGAGGTCCCTGGCTGCATCCCTGCAGGGTGGTGGCTGAGCCCATGCCTCGACCCCAGGGCCAGTCCCCGCCATGTGTGCCATCCTGAGCAGGGCCACAGAATGGATATCCCACATAGACAGGACCCCTATGGCCGCCTGACCCCAGAGGGCTGAGGCCCTCGGTGAAGCAGGCGACCAGGCGGGTGTGGGGTTTGGTGTCAGCTCCGCAGCATCACTGCCGCTCAGCGTATGAGTTTCCACTCCCAGCAGTAAATGAATGAGCAACTGTAGGTGCCTCCCAGTGCTGGGAGAGGGGACGCTCAGCCAGCCAAGGGCCTTTGCCCCAGGGAAGTAAACTGGGACATTTCCTGGGGGGCGCGGGCTGGGCTGGAGAAGCTGGGCCTCCTGGCAGGGGCTGGCATACTGTCCAAACACCGCATGGGCAGCCAGACACTCCTCACCTGGACCTCGGGCTTCTCACCTGAACCACCGGGTGGTAATCCCTGCCCCTCAGGCAGCATCAATGTGACCTGCCTAGTGCACAGTGAGCCTGAGGCAATACAGTCACCACCGGGGGACTCCTTGGGGAAGAGGCCCCCAGACTGCGAGGTGCCCTTGCAGAAGTTCTGCACAGGGGCCGCGGCCGTCCAGGAGATGTGAGGGCCCCTGTCTGCACCCTGTCTGGAAGGGGAGTGGGTTGAGCAGGCCCCCTGGCCTCCCTGGTATAGGTAAGGCGAAGGCAGCTAGAATTTGGGACAGAATACCCGCAGAGGGGAGGGGAGCTGCACAGATGGAGAGAAACACGCACCAGGGTCCCATCAGGGTCTTCGAATGAACACCGACCTACACGTTCTGTAAAACCCCAGGACGCCAAAGAGTAGCTTTTGAGGAAAGAACAATCCCCCGACGGTAAGACAAACAATTCCTGCGCCTTGCACAGAAATCACCCTCGTCCCTCCAGCCAGTGTGCAGACACTTCTGAATACACAGGATTCTAGGGTCACACCTTGGAAGGACTAAATCATCCCAAGGAAAGGCCACTCCAGCCTCACTCTAGTGAGCTTAAAACAAACCTGAAAAAGACCAAATTAATCTACATGGGGCTTAACAGCCTGCCAGAAAGTGTAATATTCTTTAAAGGAACGTAACAAAACTTCGCACTCAACAATGTAAATCTCCACATGTTCATAATCAAAAATTTACTAGACAGACTCAGTAGCAGAAAAACATATCCCACAAGCAGAGGACAAATCACAGATGCTCCTTGACTTACGATGGAGCTACATCCCAGTAAGCTCATCTTCGGCCGACAGATTGCACGTAAGTGGTCCACAGTCGACAGAAACAGACCTAGATATGACAGTGACAATGAATTAGCAGAAAAGGAACAATTATCTTAAATTTGTTCCATATGCTCAAGGGTATTTTTTTTTTCCAAGGGTATTTTTTAAAGCATGATTATGATTAGAAGAGAAATGGAAGACACTGGTGTGCTTTTTTTTTTTTTTTGAGATAGTCACTCTGTCACCCAGGCTGGAATGCAGTGGTGCGATCATGGCTCACCGCAGCCTCAAACTCCCAGGCTCAAGTGATCCTCCCGCCTCAGCCTGCCGAGCAGCTGGGGACTACAGGCATGTGCCATCACATCTGGCTAATTTTTTTTTAATTTTTTTATACGGAGTCTTGCTCTGTCGCCCAGGCTGGAGTACAGTGGCGCAATCTTGGCTCACTGCAACCTCTGCCTCCCAGGTTCAAGCGATTCTTCTGCTTCAGCCTCCCAAATAACTGAGACAACAGGAGTGCACCACTGTGCCCGGCTAATTTTTTATATTTTTAGTAGAGACAGGGTTTCACCATATTGGCCAAGCTGGTCTTGAACTCCTAACCTCGTGATCCACTGGCCTCAGCCTCCCAAAGTGCTGGGATTATAGGCGTGAGCCACAGCATCTAGCTTTTTAAATTTGTTTTAAAGATAAAGTCTCACTGTGTTACCCAGGCTAGTCTCAAACTCCTGGGCTCAAGCAATCCCCCTGCCTCAACCTCCCAAAGTATTGGGATCACCAGTGTGAGCACCAGCCTACCTGGAAGACATTTTTTAAAATACCAAAACCAAATTTATAGAGAAGAGAAAATACAATGGCTTATACGGAAAACGGCCATGGCGTAACAGCAGCTTAAAAGAAAGATCAGTGAGCTTGAAGACGTGAAAACAGAATCTACCGAAAATGAAACGCAAACTGAAAAAGGTGAGCAGACACTCACGGACCCATGAGTCCTGAGCAAGCAGCCCATTCGAGTACCTGGGACTGTAGGAGGCAGGGTAGGAGTCTGTGAATAGCTGGAATATTTCCAAATTGCATAAAAATGACAAATCCTACTAATCTTGACAAACCCCAGAACACACACACATACCCTAAAGCTTATCAAATTACAGAAATCCAGGGATAAAGAGAAAAAAATCAAAACCAGCCACAGAATACTTACATGACGACTGATACATCATGTATCAGTGAAGAGACAGAAACATTTAACACGAAGAATGATTCAAAAGGAACAGAGGGTTCCACTAACATGTAAAGAGACTTCCCGCTGAGACCTCAGGAGAACCTCCACCTCCAGGACTGAGACAACAAACCTACAAGCATTGAGTCTGGATCCCCGTGAGAACCTCGGAACCCCACGTCGGCTGAGACGCAGCTCTGACCTGAGTGGGGCTATGATGTGCCAGGTGGTGCAGTTGGCCGAGGTGCAGCAGGCCAAGGCCTGAGAGCAGGAAACCCGGGGCAGGAGTGCCAGTGAGACTCACCCAGAAGCTCTCCCTGGGGCAGGAGGGAGGCAGACCCCCTGGGAGCTGGACAAAGACAAGGAAGCTTAGCAGGAATCCTTCCCACCATGATGAATGAACCTGGGTGTCACTAAACTCCTGGAGACTGTCACTGAGAGCCCCCGCCCCCCCCGCCCCCACCGTAAGTTTGGCAGGCATGCACCATGGAAGCCAGGAAAAGCAAGCACACTGGAACCAGGAGGGCAGGCCCTCCCTCCTGTGGAGTCCCTCCAGTTCCTTCCAGTGAGAGCCAAACACTGTGCCAACCTGCAAAGGAGGGCACAGGGAGGGCCCAGCTCCAGGGTCACACAGCAGGGCTGAGAAGGGTGCGCTGGGCACGGAGAGGCAAGACAGGGATAGCTGGAGACACCGTGTGGGGGCCACACACATCTGCACGTGCACATGCAATCGTCATCCCCCAACCATGAAGCACAAAACAGGGCTCAACAAATCTAAACAGAGGGAAGTCAGCAAAGTAAATTCTGAGACCACAATGGAATTAAAACCAGAAACCAGAAACAACCAATTCTGGAGGAAAACCCTAAATGTTTGGAAATTAAACCATACTTCCAAATAACCCACGGACCAAAGAAATCACAAGGGAAACCAGAAAGAAAAACGTATCATGTCAACATATACGGGGTGCAGGAAGAAATAGAAAGCTCTCCTTCCCGGAGGGGCCCTCGTGGCTGGTCAGCTGCTACTGGCTGCTGGCAGGAGGCCTCAGTTCTCTGCCATGGTACCCTTTGTAGGCTGGCTGAGTGCCCTCGTGACCTTGCGGCAGGTTTCCCCCAGGGTGAGTCATCTAAGACTGGGTGAGCCAAGGTTTTGGTAAGGTGGCCTCGGAGAACAGGATCAAGGTTAGGTCTGGATCGTAGGTGGGCAGCGTCACTGGCTCCTACACCAGTCTGTAGGAACCGCAGGTCGGCCCCCTGCAAAACTCCACACCACACACTGTGGGCCTTCCGAGTTGATCATAAGCCATCACAGCCGTGAACACGAGGCATGAGGATGCACTGCGTTTTCCACGCTGGGGTCGGGGTCTGGGATGAAGGACTGGCAGGATCTTCTAAGAGAAACGTGCATAACTGAGAGTCAGCAATTCCACGCGCAAGTACACGCCCAACAGAAATTGCTTACATATGTTCCAGAAGACAGATGCTAGTTGGGGGCGGTGGCTCGTGCCTGTAATCCCAGTGATTTGGGAAATCAGTGCAGGAGGACTGCTTGAGGCCAGAAGTTCGAGACCAGCCTGGGCAGCAGAGCAAGACACCATCTCTACAAAAACTACAAAAATTAGCCAGCATGCTGGCACACACCTGCAGTCCCAGCTACTCAGGAGGCTGAGGTGGGAGGATCACTTGAGCCCAGGAGACTGAGGTTGCAATGAGCCAAGGTCACACCACTGCACTCCAGCCTGGGCAACAGAGCGAGACTCTGTCTCTAAAAATTAAAAAAAAACACACACACAAAAAAACAGAAGACAGGTGCCAGCATGTTCATCACCGCACTATTCCTAACAGCCAAACTGTGGAAACTACCCAAACGCCCATCAATAATAGAACGAACGTGCTGTGAATTTTCACATAATGGAGTACTTGGCATAGCACTGAGAATGAACAATCCACAACCACAAGCAACAAGGGGGATGAGCCTCAGAGGGTGAAGCAGAAGCAGCCAGAGCAACAGAGGGAAACTGAGGTCAGGCCAGCCAGCATGCGTGTGCAGTGCCTAGAAGGGAACATGGGCATGGGGGCTTCTCAGCAGGTGCTAAGTGTCCTGCTTCTCGTGGGTAGTCACACACGTGCATTCAGTTGCTGAAATCCCAGTTCTAGTATTTCACACGCACTTTTCAGATGTACAGTACGCATACTGTAAGCAAAATGGAGAAAGAGGGGCTGGGCATAGTGGCTCATGCCTGTAATCCCAGCACTCTGGGAGGCCAAGGTGGGAGGACTGCTTGAGCCTGGGAGGTTGAGGCTGCAGTGAGCCAAGATCACACCACTGCACTTCAGCCTGGGTGACAGCGTGAGACAGTCTCGAAGAAAGTGCTTAGAATTAAATACAACAGGTTGGGTGCAGTGGCTGACACCTATAATCCAAGCACTTTGGGAGGGCGAGGCGGGAGGATCACCTGAGGTCAGGAGTTGGAGACCAGCCTGGCAAACATGGCAAAACCCCATCTCTACCGAAAATACAAAAATTAGCCAGGCGTGGTGGTGGGTGCCTGTAATTCCAGCTACTTGGGAGGCTGAGGTAGAATAATGGCTTGAACTCAGGGGGGGGCGTTTTGTGAGCCGAGATCACGCCACTGCACTCCAGCCTGGGCAACAGAGCGAGACTCTGTCTCAAAAAAAAAAAAAAAAAAATACAATGACCACATTTTCTTAATTAAAGAGGTAGAACAAAGTCCAAGGAATGTCCCAAAAGTAGAATACACAGAAACTAAAAAATAACGGAAGGGAGCAGATGAACTTGAAGGCGTGAGATCCTCGCAGATGGCAATCAGGGTGGCGACGTCTCACAGAACAGACCCAGCTGCGAGGCAGTCACAGCGGACAGAAAGGCGGTGGGTACTGCTGTTCTGGGTGAAGGGGCAACAGACAAAACTCTAAACACATGCCGAGCTGGGTTCCACCCACACAACTGTACGAGGTATTTCCGGGAGACTTCGGGCAGGTGAACAGGAACCAGTCTATCAGTCAAGGTACCAGCAAGAAGGCGGCTGCACCATCCACTGAGACACGCAAACGGCTACCGGCAGAGGGACCAACTCAGGACCAAGGCAGGATGCTGAGGAATAGCAGGAAGCCGGCACCGCTGGGGAGGAAGCAGAGCCTCGGAGAAGCCCTGCACTCCTCGTGGAAAGACGCGGCCCTGTGGGGAGGCCATTCGGTCTCAGTCCAGGCCCCTTCGCTCTGCGGCCGTAGCACAAAACAGCCACAGATGAGACGTGGACAGGCAGGCATGGCTGCGTCCATAAAAGCTTATTCTCAGACAATGAAATGTGAATTTCATGATTTTCATGTCACGAAATATATTTTTAATTTGTTTTCAACCATTTTTAAAACGTAAAAAAGCCATTCCCAGGCCATCTATCAGGCTGTGGGCGGGATGCAGCGCATGGGCCTGTCTGCCAGCCCCTATCTTAGGTGAAGATGCCAGCAAGGCAAACCTGAACCTCTCCTAAAACTAAGACTTTCAAAGCAGACTACGAACGAGAGAGTGTGCCCTGCGCCAGCTGCCCCAGCAGCGTGAAGGAGACCAGGCTGCTCGTACAGGATGGTGGTCCAGCGTGGCCCCTGCCTTCTAAAACCCCTGATCCCCAGCAGAGAGGAGTGGGCCTCAGCTTTGCAGACAGCACTGTTTCCAGATCAGTGTTAAAAGGAAAACAAGGCACTTATGAAAAATTTGAAGCATTCCAGCTTTTGATACACAAAAGGATTCTCAGTCCCCAGCGATACCCCACATCAAAGTCATCGCCAGCATGAACCTGTTCCTGTGTGGAGACTTCATCACTGGAGAGCAGGCAGGAGCCGGCCTGAACGAATTATGTGATGTACCCAAAAGCCTGCCCATTGCAGAAGCCTCTTCCCAATGCACGCATGCGCACCTCACTCGCACAAAGTGCAGGCACCCAGGCGTTTTGCTTGGTACATTATGTTGCTGCTAAACATTCCAGGAGGTTGCAAAGGTTCATCCTTGCTGACTGGTGACTGAAATTCAGCAACATCCCTGCGGCTCTGCAGTGTGTGCCAAGGTCAAATCAGATCACAACAACGTCCTCAATCACCTCCCTGTAAACTGGGTGCCAGCCGGGCCCCTGTGCTCACACTTCCTGAAACAAGTTCACCGTCTGCCCCAGCGCTGCCGGACAGAGCTCCCTGCGACTCCGAAACACATTTCTCACTTCCCACAGGGGAGCCACTCTCCAGGAGCAGCTCCTGAGCACAGGGGTATGGCTGGGGCGGGCTGAAGCGTTCATGCTGCGTTTCAACAGCCTGTGCGGCGAGCGGCTACTGCGGGGCAGCGCATCACCTGGACGCTGAGACGGCGGGAACAACATGAAAAAGTCCACTGTGCCAGAAACATCAGCCCACAGATGCTCCTAGAGGAAGACGCAGCAGACATGAGGGGCAGATGAGAACAGCAGAAACACAGCTGCCGCCACCACAGGCTCGCACGCGGCCTCCAACGTGAAAAGGAAGCGCTTCGAGAGTTTCCACTCCACTGGTCTGGCTTCCCTTCTACCAGAAAGGGGGCACAGGCACCCAGCAAGAGCCTGTGCTGGTGACACAGCATGTTCTTTCTAGAGCCCAGGGGACAGTCCCGTCCTCTGAGCTGGTCACAACTGACCTCACCTTTTCCTTCTTGAAGGGAGATGCCAGGATGCAGGGGAACAAGTGAAAAAGCTTTTCCTAATTTGAGGTGAGAGGCACCACTGACCGCCACAATCAGCAACTCAAGGTTGCCTCCCCGGGCCTCATCTTCTTGGCCTGTCCGTTGGGCCCGGGCGGGGGACTCCGGCGCCGCTGCTTCTTCTCCAGCTGCTGCTGCAGTCTCTCTTCTTTCTTCTTCAGGTAGGAGGTCACGTTGTCGAATGTGGCCTTGTAGAGACTGCTGAAGTTGGCGTCCGCACCAGCACAGCCTGTGATGGGGGAACAAGGATAGGTGCCAGGTGGGGCAGGAACATGGGACTCAGCCACCACAGCGGGCCCCCTGCAGCTGGGAGTTACTTTGTGACACCCGGAGTCCTCGGTGGACCGTGGAGGGCATCTTCTGGGATGGTTCCCCATGGTACCCACCTCCTGGTACCCACACCCTGGCTGGACCTGAGGACTGCCTCCTAACAGAACGGGGCAAAGACGAAAGAATGTATCGGAAACCAGGGCACCAAGGCTGGGCCTCCACCCTGCCAGCACTCTCTGTTCACACGCCCAGAGAAAGCCACTACTGCACCATGCGCCGCCCAGTGAAGCAGCCCAGGTGGCCAGGGATTGGCAGCAGCGGCCTCTGGCCAACAGCCAGAGAGGCCCCCTGTCCTGCCGACAACCCGGACTGAGCGAGGTCGGGCCCTGCCTGGTGAAGTTGAGGTGGCCACCTGCAGAGACACAGCTCAGCGGAGTCCAGACCCCTGACCCACAGCAACAGTGAGACACTCAGGGTGGGGTGCTTTAAGGCATCGAGTGTGGGATAACATGTTCTGCAGCCACAGGGAATGGACATGGATTTCATCTACTTTATCTAAGTGCCAAGGATTAGGGGGCAATGACTGACCACAGGCACACAGAGACGGCCTCAGCCTGGCCAGGAAACCACAGGCCCAGCCGGTAACTCACGCACCAGCGGTGGCCTGAAGCCCGTCCATCCGGCAGGTGGCACAGCCTCCCCGCCCCTCCAGTGACTCTGCTGCTTGTGGGACACTCAAGAAGCAGCCCTCCCCCGTCCCTCTCCCAACAAGGCCCCCAGGTCTGCGCGGGGAACGTGCCACTCTATCTATGAAACGTCTCAGGAGAGCGAGCCCAGGCTTTGGACTGAGAATGTTGTGCAAGGTGACACTAAACAGGTCCAGGCTACCTGTGGCCTAGAGCACAGGAGCCATGAGCACTGCAGATGCCCAGCCATGAGCACTGCCGCCTGCAGTCCCTGACACAGCCGGTGACAGGCCCACTCGGAGTGTTCCTAAAGCAGATCCCAACCACACTGGGGGGGCCCAACCCTGCCTGTCTCAACCCTCAACATCCTAAGCAAAGCAGGAGGGAGAGAAGCCTCAGAGGCAGAGCCAGTGCGCCACCACCACTCAGGAAGCTTGGTGGAAGGCGGTCGGGCCACCATCAGCGGCAATTCCTCCGACCTGCGTTTGATTCCCTCTGGAGCTCCAAGGAACCTCAGTGCTCACTGCAGCGGGTCTGGCTTTGCAAGACTTCCTCAGAGCAGCAACTTCCTGTCGTGAATGAGGTACCTGGATTCCGTGCTGGGCTAACCCATCCTGCAGACACCATCGCCTCCAAGACAGCGCAGTGTTGGCACAATGGCACACCCAGAATTACAGTGTGCCGTGTCCCCCAAAAATGTTTGTCCAGCTCCTCCCTCAGCCCAACTGCTCTCCTTCCTGCAGCCGCAGCCACACAAGTTGCTGACCAGATTCCCTCCCCTCAGCTGAATGTTCCCGTCAGGACAGTGACCATCCAGCCTCTGCTCAGCCTCCTGAAGACCCCCACGCCTCTGGCTGGACCCCCACCTGACCTCCCAGTGGGGTCCTGCACTTGCTGACGCACGCTGTAGTGGGATCAATTCCCTCAACACCATGGACCAGGCCCGAGGCAGCACAGCGCCCGCTCCCTCTGGGAGCCACCAGATGCCAGCCCTGCCCTGGGGACCTTCAATGCCAACTCTGAAGGCAGGTGGTGAGTGGGGGATGCTGCTCAGACCCTGAGCCCCCAGTTCCTGCATGGCTCTCGTTAGCCTGACTCCCATGGGGGGGTCCTCCTTCTGCTGTGCGCCATCCTCCTTCTGCCCCGGCCCGCCTTCTAGATGGGTACACACGCTTACCCTCCCTCTTTACCTGCACACCGGGTCCCTCGGGCGGGTCACAGTGTGTGCTTCTGCTTTCTCTGGGGACCGCGCTGGGTGTGACCCCCAAGGGCAGCCTGCACCTGTGCTCTCACCTTCCAGCATGGCCCAGTTCCCACGAAGAACACCAGAGATTTTCTTTAACACGGCGCTCTCAGGAACAGACTGCAGGTGACAAACGGAAAACCTTCATCAGAAAGAGGCAGGCCTGGAAACCCAGCACCAGGACGCAACACACACTGGCCACAGAGGCTTGCAGGGGAGGTCCCCGTCTGGTGCCTGGTGACCCCCATTCACCTTCCATGGAGACCTGGGGAGGCAGCACCCACAGCTGGCCCATGATGCCAGGGTGAGCTCTTCACACCCAGCTCATCAACCTCAGGGTTCCAGCAGGTGCAACAGGCACCCACTGGGGACATCATGTGGCCCGCCACTTCTCAGGTAAAAAAAGCTAGATAGCTTAAAAGTGCTTCCAGGCCAGGTGCGGTGGCTCACGCCTGTAATCTCAGCACTTTGGAAGGCCAAGGTGGGTGGATCACCTGAGGCTGGGAATTCGAGACCAGCCTGACCAACATGGAGAAGCCCGTCTCTACTAAAAATACAAAATTAGCCGGGTGTGGTGGCACATGCCTGTAATCCCAGCTACTCGGGAGGCTGAGGCAGGAGAATCACTTGAACCCAGAAGACGGAGGTTGTGGTGAGCCAAGATCATACCACTGCACTCCAGCCTGGGCAACAAGAGTCAAACTCAGTCTCAAAAAAAAAAAATAAAGAAAGAAAAAAAGTGCTTCCAAAGTGTTCAAATGAGCTTTAGTAAATGGGCACCTACTCCACTCAACTACACAGCAACCCCGTGAGACACGGCGGGCAGCGGCATTGCTCCCACGTTACCAGGAGCGACACAGACAAGGTACAGGGCTCGCCCCGTCCCCCAGCAAGGAAGCAGCTCAGTCCACCGCCCTTGCCCCCTCCTCTACCTGGGGCTCTACGTGCTCCTGAGTGCTCAGCCCGTGTTCCAGGCCCGAGGCTGTGCTAACCCAGCCTGCAAGTGTTAGTCTCACACACCCTAGCCACACTGAGTGCCAACTTCATCACTAAGTGTGGTGTGGGGGGCACACACTCTCCTGAAAAAAGAACTGCTACAGACATCACCACACGGGATAAGCCAGCCAGGCACCCGCTCCCTTCACCCACAGTGGAAGCCCCAACCACTGCCCCTCAGGACACAGACCCTGGGCCCCAGAAGTGGCTGAGTTGAAAAAGGCTCACGTTTGGACCCAAAAACCACAGCTGCCGCCCCACACCCCGAGGCTCGTGGAACAGGAGGGCACAGGACATCAGGAAGGTGCCGAGGCTCACCTGCCACTGGCCACCCACAGGCTTATGGAACAGCAGAGCACAGGACATGAGGAAAGCACCAAATCTCACCTGCCACTGGCTGCCCACAGACTTATGGAACGGCAGGGCACAGGACATCAGGAAGGTACCAAATCTCACCTGCCACTGGTCACCCACAGGCTTATGGAACAGCAGGGCACAGGACATCAGGAAGGTGCAGAGTCTCACCTGCCACTGGTCACCCACAG
>NW_012107474.1:2952243-2975875 GCF_000951045.1 Mandrillus leucophaeus | reverse complement strand
TCTCACCTGCCACTGGTCACCCACAGGCTTATGGAACAGCAGGGCACAGGACATCAGGAAGGTGCAGAGTCTCACCTGCCACTGGTCACCCACAGGCTTATGGAACAGCAGGGCACAGAACATGAAGAAGGTGCCGAGTCTCACCTGCCACTGGCCGCCCACAGGCCTGTAGAGCACCACGGGTGCTTCCTGGCAGTCCTGGAGCACCCACAGGCCCTGGGTCTCCTCGAAAGCCACGTCCCACACTTGGTGCTGGAGCGCCAGCTGCTGCCTGTACACCAACTGCTGTCTGCGGGCGTCCAGCTGGAAGATGTAGACCACAGGAGTGCTTGCCATGAAGAAAGAGAGCACGATTACTAGGACGGCAGGCCCACAGTCACCGCTCTGCAGCCAGCACCCCAGACGGCGCAGCCCTCACTGGGGCCACCTCAGGAGAGCCTGCGCTAAAAGCTCCAGCTGCGCCACTCCCAAGTGCCAGCGCCGGGGAAACCATGGGGTGATGCACGCTCGTGGTTTAAGTCCTAAGCTCTGGGGAGGCTCATGGTGCAGCAACAGATAACCACACGGTACAGGCGGGCAGGGCGGGAGGACGCCTGCCCTGGGCTCAGACACAGGCCTCCTCTCACATCTGCGTACTTCTAGAACGAGCTAAGAGACCTCCCCAAGTTGTCATAAGGACAAGATGCAAAGTGCCGAAAGCACCAAATAGAATACCTTTCCTGACACACAGAGGCTGCTCGGGAAGAAGCAGCAGAACTGCACTCCACCCCAAACCCACCTTGTCAGCACCGCCAACCCCAGGGGGTCCCATCCAACCAGCCCCGAGCAGGGAATGAGGTGATGCCACCGCGACTGGCCCAGGGGAAAGTCTGTCATCTCAGAAGGCCAGGCGGAGGCTGCCTGATGCTCTTTACGCCAGGGGAGTTCAACGTCAGGCTGCAGAGCGCTGGCTGAGAGGAGCCCCCGCCCTCACGCAGCAGCAGTCATCAAAAGTGACATTCTCAGGGGGAGGTGCTGGACCAACACCACCACCGTCCAGGACATCTTCATTAAGGACGTGGGCCAGTGGCCAACCCCCTAACTCTTCCCCCTGCAGGTCTGCAGAACCGGAGGCCGTGGAGGTGCCGCCGCAGCTTACCCGTCGCACAGAAGCGCCACGCAGTTCTCCTGGCACCAGAACGCAATCCTGGACGCAGCAAACCTCTGAAAGAAGCAGTCCATTAATTTCACGCCAGCTGCAGGGGCCCGACGCTGGGCGCTCTGATCCAACAAGAGCAAAACCGAAGGACGCTCACGCCCCCACATACCAAGGAAGAGGAAATAGCGCTGGAACGTTCTGGAATCAGCAGAGAAAGGAGGGTAGCCGATTCCCTGTTTCCCATGCAGATGACAAAAGCCCCTCAGTGGCTCTGGCACTCCCTACAGGGCCTGTGACAGCCTCCAAAGCCAACAAAATGGGTCAGCCAGTGAGGAGAGGAGGGAGCGGAGGACACAGGGAAAGGAAGAGACGAGAGCTACACACACCACTGCCCTGGGAGCTCCCACGCTTCCTGGCAGAGGAAATAGTAAAAATGAAGAAGAGGCCGGGCACAGTGGCTCACGCCTTTAATCCCAGCTACTCAGGAGCCTGAGGGGGAGGTTGCTGTGAGTCGAGATAGCACCACTGGACTCCAGTCTGGGCAAGAGTGAGACTCCATCTCAAAAAAAAAAATTTTTTTTTAAATGAAGGAAACTTCCAGGAACCTGAGTCCATGTGAAGCACGGAGGAAAAGGCCTGGTCCTCTCTTACACGGCTGCCTGGCACGGGGCAGAGGCCACACCACACAGTTCTCTAGGAAACAGAACAGACCATTTGGCGGGAAACTTCGCCAAGGCCTGGGCTTTCAGGGCATCATGAGATTGCTCCAAGCTGGCCGGAGAATGCTGGGGTGGGCCTGGTCCCACCCCTACCCCACCTGGCTGGCAGACCCACAAAGGTGCATGCTCAAGCACTTCCACTCCTTCCACTTCAGAAAAGGATTAGAGGTCTTCCTGTACGTTAACTGTTTGCATGCAACGGTGAGACAAACTATTTCCCACTGACGTGACTAGCCACCTTCAGAATTTGAAATATGAGATTTCCCTCACACAGGAAGAAGTCTGGCATTGAGAGCAAACGTTTCCAATGGCGAAGTGCCTTTTCACTCAAGCCAAGCGACTGCAGGTGCCTACAAGCACTCAGTCGCCCAGGAGTGAACAGAAGCAACTACCTGGGGGGCCTGGGGGTCCACCAGCTCCTGTAGACTGGCCAGGTGACAGCAGTGCAGCTGGCGGCCGCTCCTGTACTCCCAGAGCCTCAGGGTGCCGTCCTGCACACACCAAACACACAGGTTAGCACACGGTCGCAGGGCTTCCATCAGGCAAGGTGACAGAGAGGACAGCTGCATGTGGTCAGGGGTCCACTCAGTGACAGCCATGCCACCCACCTTCAGGAATTAAAGGCTCTCTGCTCGGACTGCGTAAATCACTCATGCAAATCATCAAGAACAAGAGTGGGGAAAGGAAGGTGACCGACTGCCTGTTTCTAGAGTGCCAATATGCCCAGGCAGATGACAAAGCCAATGAGGCAGATCCCAGCAAAATGAGCCAAGGCCACCAGACGGCCAGGTTGTCATCTGCCAGGAGGCCAGACCACATCTGCTGTGCCCGGGCCAGGCGTAGACACGGGAATGCACACAGGTGCAGACACTTCACTTCAGCAATCATGCATTCCCACAGGGAGACACGCGTGGCCTCACGAGCGCGTGGCCACTGTTCCATTTCACTAAGAATGACAGGAAAGACATGGTCATCGGCAACCATTCCATGGCGACTGGTACAACCCTTCGGGAAGCCAACACGGGAACCAAGAGCCTCCACGCTCTAAAACCACCATAAATGGAAAAAAGGGTTTCTCTTTTTTTCTTGGTTTTATCTGTTGCTATTTTTTTGTTTAATTGAAATGGGGTCTATGCCACGCGGCCCACTGCAGTGCAGTGGCTATTCACAGGCTTGCTCCCGGGTCACTGCAGCCTCTGACTCCCAGGTCCAGGCAATCCTACTGCCTCAGCCTCCGAGTGGCTGGGACCACGGTAGGAGCCACCACACCTGGCTTAAAAAAATTCATTACAGCACTAATAAGTGGAGAGAAATAAATCAATACTCACTAAATCTAATGAGAGAGTGTCTGTGCACTACCTGTGAGTATTTTTAAAAGACCAAATGAAAAAGATGAAAAGTAAATACCCCCAACAGCTAACAGTAGATGCATATCCTCTGGGTGCTGAGGTAAGAGTGGATGTATGAATGCACACACACACACAGGCACACACACACACATGCACACACACACACCTTGCCACAAATGTGGCAGATAAACATGGAGACTAACACACACATCTACAGGCATTTCACTCACCTCCAAACCTCTCTACGATGACAAGAAAAAGATATTTAATAACCATGAACCCACTAAGACAAACACAACAGGTAAGCAGAGAAGGCAGCCGCGGAGAGACGGCAAGGAAACCTGGGGACTAGAGGCCGGGGAACAAACACGCCAGCCACAGAGAAGCCCGAGAGGTGCCAGGACCTTCCAAAGACCAAACTGGGCCAGGCAGCTGAAGGCCAAGGTGGTGAGGGGAGCTGTCAAATGTCTTTCCAAAGAGAAGCAGGACCTCCCCGATGCATCCTCACCCCCAAACTCCAGGCCAGCAGAAGGCTCTGGGGAAACGGAGCCGAGAGGCCCTGTCTCGGGGATGCCAAATACCCACTGAGGAGAGGGCCACCTAGCCCCTTCGCGCTCACCTCCCAGAGCTCCAGGGGACAGACCTGGGCAAGAGTGAAGGCCGGGACACTGACCACCCAGAAGACACTGACTGACCCACACGTTCTACGGGGTCCACAGGCAAGGGGCTGTTGCCCACACTCAGACACCTGCTCTGAAGCCCCTCGGGCCCCATCCTGGGCGCACGCATCCAGCCTCTGAGGCCGGCTGGTGCTGATTCCCACCACACACAGGCAGACGGGATCGCCAGACATCCGACGAAAACCTCCAATGAGAAAGGCGGCAACACAGTCCAGAGAAGGGAATCAAACACAACGCCAAGAACAAATCGAAGAAAGACAAGCCCATGCTCATCTCAGGAGATAAGAGACACGTGCGCTATCCGAGAATGGGTGGCTCAAAAAAGAACATGCCGAGGGCAAGAAAGAACTGAAGATTCAAAAAAATCCTAATAAAACTCAAGTCTCCACAGAAGGCTGGAAGTAAAGCTGAGGCAATCTCCCAAGTAAGACTATTCCTAAAGGAGTAGAAACACGAGATTGAACAGGAAAGAAAAGAAATAGAGAATTATGGCCAGGCATGGTGGCTCTCGCCTATAATCCCAGTAGGTGGAAGTGGGTGGATCGCTTGAGGTCAAGAGTTTGAGACCAGCCTGGCCAACCTGGCAAAACCCCATCACTACAAAAGTATAAAAAGTGAGCGGGGCGTGGTGGTGTGTTGCCTGTAATCCCAGCGACTCGGGAGGGCTGAGGTGGGAGGATTGCGCGAGCCTGGGAGGCAGAGGTTACACTGAACCGAGATCACGCCACTGCACTCCAGACTGGGTGACAGAGCGAGACCCTATCTCAAAAAAAAATAAGAATCAGAGAATTAAAGTGGTTTAACTAACACAAGCTTTAGAAAAAGCCAGCAGGAAGCGGGGATAGAGAACAGAAAGCAATTACGTAAGAAAATGCCCCAGGTCGGAGGACACTGGAGATCACTGGCTGCACAGCCAATTCCTCTCCGGGGTCCACCAAGTCACCTCAGTGGCTTCGACATTGCACACTGGGGCAGAGAAGGTCCTCCAGGCAGGACAGCCCCGCTGTCACCCCACGGACCCACAGCAGACGGCTGCAGGCGTCTACGGGAAGAGGGCAGGGAAGCCCACACGAGCAACCAGCGGGAGAGCAGAGCGGGCAAGGCCTCTCAAGCTCCGAGGGAAACCATTTCAACCAGGACTTGTCCGCCAAACTAACAACCAGGCCTCAAAAGGAGATTAAAGGTATTTCCAGAAAGGCAAAGTCAGAAAACATCCTCCTCCTGCCTTCTGGCAGCGACCAGATGACACGTTCCACTCAAACAAAGCAGAAAGCCCTGAGGGACAGATGGGGCCTGGGGAGGCCTCTCTGCTCGTGGAAGATTCTCCTCACTATCATGAAAAAGACTGGAAGGTGCACAACAAAACGCTGACGAAGCCTGACCCTGACCCTGACCCTCTGGGGACTGTGGCCACACTGTTCTTCTTCTCTCAGGGCACATGGCTGTGCGTTAATTTAAAGAGCAGGAACAGGAGGCTTCGAACGAAGCCCAATCAGAGAAGAAATGTAGGAGCGGCCGGAAGGTCCATCAGCCGTCCTGCCACACCACACAAGGGACCAACACAGACAACACAGGGAAGGGCAGCGGAGAGGAAGGTGGTGGGACGCGGGCAACAATTCCGCGAGAGGACAGAATCAGACCCTGTGCGGAATCCGAGGCCCTCACTTTGGCAAAATCACTAACAGTCCTTCTACTGTATTCCTCAGGGGAACACGTCTCTCATCACTGGACTGTAAGGCTCCCAGGACCCAACTGCTGGGACGCAGAAGTTGCAGCCAGCAAGTAAACACGCACTGTGGTAACCCGGGTGCGGGGGCTTAACCCTGTGGTCCCAGCTACTTGGGAGGCTGAGGAGGCAGATCGCTTGAGCCCAGGAGTTTGAAACCAGCCTGAAAAAATGTAGCAAGAGCCCATCTCAAAAAGAAAAAAACAATGCAGCCCGTAATGGGATGGACTGAGACCCCTCCAGGAGTCAGACAGGCCCCTGTCTACTGTGTCTACCTGAGATCCTGATCGCCGATACTATCGCAGATGGAGCAGCCGCCCTCTCAGAAGGGAGCCTTCCACACACCTGTTCTAGTTCATTCCACGCGTGAACACACACGCACCTGCACACGCCCCACACAGTCCTGAAGGAGCAGCACGAGCGGGGAGCGAGCCGCAGGCAGCTCTAAGATTCGAAAACAAGCACCATCTAGTGGACAGCCGCGGACACCCAGGGGCCAGCGATCCAGAGGGGCCAGTTCCAGGAGGCGCCTACCCCACCCCCCCCGCAGGCTCAGGAATCCAGAGGTGAGTGACGCTGGGCAGAACACTTACCCCAGAGGAGGACAGAAGCAGTCCGGGCTGAGTGGGCACCACGGAGATGCGGCTCACAAACCTGTGAGGGCGAGAGAGAGAAGCAGAGCCAGCTAGCCCGGCACCCGCGGGGACGGGAAGGCCTGGGGAAGCCGCCTGTTCATCTAAGGAAGAGAAGCCTCTGCCCCAAACCCCTGACCCAATAAAAACAGCCACATGGGAAGTATCTGTTAACCCTGGTTAGGGTTACCCAGGTGAAGGCCCCTGGACACGATCGGGAAGGTGAGTGAGGTCATTCCTGGGTCCCCAACAGCACAGCAAGCTCTAACCCAGGCTGCTCCTCAGCCATGCCTGCCAGAGACCCAAGCACCCCTGTGCCCCTCTGCAGCCCCCTCTGCAGCAGCTCTGCTCAGCAGCACCTCCATAGGCCCCCCAGCACCCACCCTGGCCCAAGGCACCTGCACTGTGATGAAAGGAGCCTTAGGGGAGACTCAAAGACACAGCACACAGGGAGGAGGGAGGAGGGAGGAGGGAGGAGAAGCAGCCAAGCCCCCAGATTCCTATCAGGGTCCGACAGCCCCTCAACAACAACTCTGAGTGACCTGGCCAGAGAGCTGTCTCTGCTGAGCCCGGCCCAGTCCTCCTGTGAGGGCTTGGCCTGCAGCTGCACAGGACCCAAAGTCATAGGTACCCTCCCATCAGCACAGCCACGAAGAGTGACCCGAGCAGCCCAGCTCGCCCGGAAACCCATCTGGCTTGGGCACCTACAAGGGTGACAAGGCTCCTTTTCTTCCCGCTCTAACAGTGACCTCAAGCAATCCCTCATGCACAGGATTCCCAGGGACCCTGGAATGGGGTGGCTCGTGAGCCTCACTCCATCTCCGCCAGTCATGGCCTCTGCTACCTTGAGCTAGCCATGGCATGAGCTGGGCCCAGTCCTGCAGCCACCGCCCTGCATGGCACCAGAGCAGTGACAGCAGCCCACGGCCCAGGACAGATAGGGCACAGGACGCCCCATGCAGAGGGTACGAGTGGTCTCACAGTTCTCAACAGTTTGAAAGGGGTTTCACCATGGGTTTGAAACAAAAATCTCAAAAAATTCTTCTTCTAATCACTGCAGTATCTACTGAGTGCCTACTCATGCCAGGCACCACGCTGAGGGCTGCACACAGCAACAGGCCCAACCGACCCCCAGAACCACTCAGACGCAGCGGGAGTCGGCCAGTGAACCAACCGATACTGCAGTGTCAGCAAAGGGTACGGAACAGCGCCATCCAGCAGAAACGCAGCTCCAGCCACACACGGGGGCCACGGGGGTTTGTTTTCAACTTGCCAGCCACTGTGTTGAAAAGTAAACGAGCAGGCCGGGCGCAGTGGCTCACGCCTGTAATCCCAACACTTTGGGAGGCCAAGGCAGGGAAATCACGAGGTCAGGAGAGCAAGACCAGCCTGGCCAACATAGTAAAACTCCATCTCTACTAAAAATACAAAAAAAAGTAATCAAGTGTGGTGGCAGGAGCCTGCAGTCCCAGCTACTTGGGAGGCTGAGGCAGAAGAATTGCTTGAACCTGGAAGGCGGAGGTTGCAGGGAGCCAATATCGCACCACTGCACTCCAGCCTGGGCAACAGAGGGAAGGAGAAAAGAAAGGAAAGGAGGGGAGGGAGGGAGGGGAGGGGAGTGAGGAAGGAAAAGAGCTGTTGAAGTTAATTTTAATACTATGTTTTTACTCAATATATCCAAATGATGAGGCATTTCCCTAGAGGGGTGGGAAGTGTGTTCCTGTCAGCAGAAGCCTCCCTCACGTGCCTGGCGAGGCAAGGGAGCTGCAGACACCCCAGCTAGAGATGGCGAAGGGGAGGGGCCCAGGGGCTGCAGTCCAGAGAACTCCAGAGCTGGATCACTAGGGAACTAAATGCAAGTCAGAATAAGCTATCCCGAGGCACACATCAGTGACTGGCCTTCTTAAACAGGGAAATGTTTGCATCCGTTCAAAACCAGGAAAACGTAGGCAACCTCGGCATTGAATTCCCTCCCTCCAATTTCTTCCACTGCCTCAAATAATGTATTTTAAAACATTTCAGCCAATTACACTAAGCACTTTTCCTCTGTAAATTCTAATGAGCCTTTTGTGAGAGAGAGAGAAGCGGGCATTCAGGAACACCTCCACGCGGGTCCTGGCAGAACTTGTTTTGTGAGAGAGAAGCGGGCACTCAGGAACACCTCCACGTGGGTCCTGGCAGAACTCGCTGCCACGAGAGAGGCCACCGCCGGGCCGTAGAGGCTGCTTAATTCTTGGATAGCTGAAATCATGGAAGTTCGTCCTCGCTCCCAACACACCCACCGCCCACCAGCCAACAACGGCCGGGCATGGCGCAGGGGTCTCCACACTGAGACAGGGGTTTCCCAGAAACAAGCCCTCCCGTTCGATCAGGACCAATGGGAAGTCACCACACAGGCTACAGGTAACAGCGCAGAGTGAACCCCACCCTTTCAGGGCTTCTGCAGGCGGCACCCACGGCGCCTGTGGTGACCAAGCACCAGGGCTGCTGTCACCTGTGTGGGGCCTCGCCAGCTACAGTGGCACCTGCTGAGCTGCAAGCTGATGCTGTTTTCAAAAACAGCTTCTTTCTGCTGGAGGGGCAGGAAGGGGCACTCACTCTGTGTGCCCCAAGCAGAAGGACTCGATGCTGTGGGGCGCCGCGGCCCAGCTGACTCGGATCTTCTCGTCTCGGTCAGCAGTGAGGATGAAGCGGTCATCAGGACTCACAGCCTGCATCACCAGGGGCCAGAAAAGAAAAAGATGCTCACCTGAGTCTTCCTGAATCCAGTCCCTCATGGAAGCAGGCAGGGAGGCTGCAGCCTGGCTGCCAAGAGGACGCGGCCTTCGAGGACAGACCAGCTTGGCTCCTCCCCTCCTCCTGTCCCTGCGTCTAATCGCTGGCCCTCCTTCTCTCTCCCCAGAGGGTCCCCGACCACCTCCAGCCCTCACTCCTCAGTGCTAGAGCAGGCTTCTGGGGTAGGGCTGGGCCACCCCGTCTGCCCGTCTCCCGCATCTCGGCAAATCCAGGCCCCACTCCCATTTCCACCCGCCCCAGGCCTGCTGCACCCTCATGCCCAACACTGGGTTGCCTTCCTGTCACACATGTCCCCACACCCAGCTGTCACCAAGTCCCAGTGAGGTTCCCTTGATACCCCGCACTCGCCACTGTTCCTGACTGTCCCTGCACGCGTCCAATCCCAGCTCTAGCACCCAGGCTGTGGGCCTGGGCCCTCTGGAGCTCCAGGTGTTTGTCTGGACACATGGGGCAGGCAGAACGGGGGGACAGGGGCTGCTGGCAGCAGTGCTGAGGCGATGTTCCTACAGCGCCTGGCACAGCTCCGGGCCAAGGAGGCGAAGCCAGAGGCTCATGGCTGCACCTGCTCCTCCCACACCTTCACTTCCCATCGGGGCCACCCCACTGGCCACCTCCTGCCTCACCTGCCTTCTTCGTTCTCCCTGCTGCCTGCTTCACCTTCCTAAACCCTGTTCCCACCACTCCCCTGCTCCCAAATCTGCAGAAGGCTATCCCTGCTATGGGGGAGCCCCACTCTCCCCACCAGATGCTGGGGCGCAGACCGGGCAGATACTGACTCAGCCTGTACCCCACATACCATGCCCCCCAAGTACTGCGTCTAACAGTATGGACAGGCGCCCCACCTGCCTGAGCCTTGACAGGGCAGACATTGACTCAGCGCATGCCCCACGTACCGTGTCCCCCATGTACCGCGTCCTGCACCTACCATGTCCCCCACCTACCACATCTAACAGCATGGACAGGTGCCCCAGCTCTAGATGGCCACACCCGTGTGGCTCCAGCACCGAAAAGGAGTAGACGTCTCCAGACTTGTCGGCCACCAAGACCTTCTCCTCAGAGGCTATGAAGGTCAGGGCTGTACACCTCCTCGCCACAGTCCTAGAAGGCCAGAGAGACACCCCCATTAGCTTCCAGAAGCAGCGCAAGGTCCTTGACAGCCCTGCAGGCCCTGTGGGCAGTGGTAGGCACCAGTACCTGACCATATGCTCTATTTTCCAGCTGCTGAAGATGGTGCCAAAAAAATTAAGCAATGCTAACAACTGGAACAAAGCCAGTGCCTTTGACAAATTTACTTTCACAACATTTTTCTTTAAGAAAATTGCTCCTAGCCGAGCACGGTGGCTCACGCCTGTAATCCCAGCACTTTGGGAGGCCGAGGCGGGAGGATCATGAGGTCAGGAGATTGAGACCATCCTGGCTAACACGGTGAAACCCCATCTCTACTAAAAATACAAAAAATTAGCCGGGCGAGGTGGCGGGTGCCTGTGGTCCCAGCTACTCAGGAGGCTGAGGCAGGAGAATGGCGTGAACCCGGGAGGCGGAGCTTGCAGTGAGCTGAGATGGCGCCACTGCACTCTAGCCTGGGTGACGGAGCGAGACTTCATCTCAAAAAAAAAAAAAAAGAAAAAAAAGAAAATCGTTCCTGATGGTGGGATCTAGGAGGTGGATAAAAGGGTGACAAAATCCTCAACTTTCCTGTGTGTTTGAAAACTGTCATCAAGAAATGGGGGAATGGTTCCTTGACCCCACAGTCTTCATCGTACATTGAGGGAGACAATGGCCCTCTCCATAAATGCTGAGTGTGCTGGGGGCCACTGTCAAGGACAAAGGCAGGCACCAGCCTCCAGGGCCCCCCAAGCCTTGCTGCTCCCCTGACCTGCACTGACCCCTGCTATCATTCTGCTGCGTCGGACCAGGAGCCTCAGACAGACAGCCATGCCCCGTGCCCTGCAGAGGGATGGAGGGGCCTGGCCACCCTCGGCGCAGGACCCAGCCCAGGGCAGCAGTGAGGCAGCACCCTACCCTCCTTGGGAGGAAGCGCCGCTACCCAGCGCGTGAGGCCTGCGCTCCCCACAGTCCACATCCAGATCAGCACATCCACGAATCCAACCCTGACCCAGAGCCACGGATGCGCCAGAGTTCCAGATGCAGCACGTCTGCACACTCGTTCCGTAAGAACCAAAGTGTCAGTTCACTCCCTCTCCTTCACCAGGGCTCAGGGCTACACTACTTCCTGGGGCTCTCATTTCCACACCATTTCTACTGGAATCATCCCGTATTTGTGTCCTTTCCACAAGGCAGGGACCCTGTGTTCTATTTTACATAGATGTGAGTTGTAACACTGCTTCCCACACACGCAGTTAGCCACAGGGCCTCACCGCAGAACAGCGGCCAGCCCTGCTTCACCACCCCCAGCGCTGTGGCGGTGCACACTGCCCAATACACAGCCAACACCAGCAGACAAGTACAGCGTGCCCGGCCCCCTGCGGCTGGAAATGCAGATGGAAGCTTCAGGAATGCTGTCCTCAGCAAGGCCCCTGTTTCTCTCAGGGGCAGAGGGACAAAAGGACAGAAAAGGGCAGGCAGGACCTCTGGGTCACACCCCAGCCTGGAAGCAGCGCCCCTCCTCCTCCCCCGCAGCTGCAGAAAGCAGGCAGAAGGGAAGCATAACAGGGTAAACACAGAGAAAACAAGGACAAAGAAAGATAATTACGCTCTGGGGCAAGATTAATCAGAATTCTCAGGGTGCACTGTAATTTAAACAAACAGCCCTGCACTGCGCCAGCAACACAGCCCCCAATGTCCGATGGGCTCATTAAGCAGCTGCCACAAACACGACCATGGTGGCACAGAGGAGCAGCCCAAGAGGACGCCACGGGGAGGGGAGATGGACTTGGACTCACGGGGCGCTCATCCCCACAGCCAGGCTGGAAGGCGCGTGGCTCAGATGGCCCCCAACACCGCGCCTCCTGCCCAGCTCAGCAGAGGGCACTGCTCCTCGTCCCTTTGTCCTGCCCCAGCCGGAGGCTCCCAGCCTCTCCAGCTGGGCTTATCCTGGCACCGATTCTAGGACACAGCTGAGCCGTACTCACGGGCTTGGGTGCTAGGATCCGAGGGAGGTCACAGAATGGGGCAGGTCATTGGACCAATGGCAAGCCGGCCTGTCACCCTAGCTGAGGCACAACCCCACCCTCAGACCACCAGCCTGTGCAGGGTCTCGGGTCTCAGCACTCCCTCCACAGTCACTGGGTTCAGGACCCAGAGACCAGCAGAACTCAGCAAGTATTCGCCCATCTCCACAGGCCCCCCAGGGGGGCCAGGCTCTCTGTCCTCTGCCGGAAGTCGAGTGGTTGAGCCCTGAACCCCCAGACTGAGTTGGCGCTGCCCCGAGCCCCCCTCCAGAGAGCCGCCTGGGCGGCCCCAACAGGGCACTGAGGACGCCAGGCGCCATCCACACCCACACTCCAGCAGCCAGGCACTCTCTCTCCATCCGACGGGCAGAGCGAATCGGATAGTTTCCCGGCTCGGCCTTTCCCACATGCTGCCGCGGCCCTCACAGGCATTTTCGGAAACACTGACTCCACTGGGAGGATTTCTCCCTCATAAACGCACATGTCAAAATCAATGTATCACTCGTCACCCTGTGTCATCATCTTCGGTTTGGAAAACCTGGCCACAGTCTCTCGGGCCAGGAGTCTCCTGACTGCCCAGGTGGCAGGCCCTCTGGCCCTCGCGGTTCTAAACCGCTACCTGGGCAAGAATCGTTGCTGCCCACAACTTCCATCTTGGCTGTGCCTCAAAACCCTTCAACAGGAAGCTTACCAGCAGCAGCACAGTAACTAAGCCACCACTGGACAGATCCTGGCGTCTCGCCCAGCTCAGGGGCATCCTGCAGCGGTGCAGGGCCTCAGTGAAACGCACATAGGCCACGAGTACATGGAACCTCTAAAACTGAATGGCGGTGGATGTGCAAAGCGTAGGTGGTTTTCTGGGGAGAGGGTGCATCTGATCTAAGAGTCTGCGTAAAAAGCCTCCAGGTGTGGGGAGCAGCCCCATGTTTGCGGACCAGCCGCAGGGTGCTGCCTGCCAGCTCAGCATGGTTCCACTCACCCCCGTCCTCTCCTTGAAAGCAGCTCCTCATAAAACTCACCCTATGCTCTTCTCCCTGCCCCACTCTCATCCCCCAAATGTACTCCTCCTGCCACAATAATCCCCTCCAATTTCTCACTGAGAGAAAGGGTAAAGATTTCACTCCACCTGATGCTGAAAACTTTACAAACCCACAATTCTAAAGGAATTTTTAAAAGATTATTGAGGAATTTGCCAAGGGATGCTGAAAGTGGCAGTAACTTCACACCTGTGCCCACTGTCCTGCAGTTCAACTAGAGAAAGGGGAGGCAGCAACGCGTGCCCTATACCAAGGTCAGGAGAAATCCCAAGCACACCATCGAGGCCGGAGTTTGTAATTTGCTGCCTGGACTGCATCAAATCACAGGGTCCATCTTCCATACCACCTAAGGCAAACATTTCCTACACGAACTTATACCGCTGACATCACTTTCAAAACCAAGAGCAGGCCGGGAGCAGTGGCTCACGCCTGTAATCCTAGAGGTTTGGGAAGCCAAGGTGGGCAGATCACCTGAGGTCAGGAGTTCAAGACCAGCCTGGCCAACGTGGCAAAACCCCATCTCTACTGAAAATACAAAAAATTAGTCAGGCATGCTCGTTCATTCCTATAATCCCAGCTACTCAGGAAGCTGAGGCAGGAGAATCACTTGAACCCAGGAGGCGGAGGTTGCAGTGAGCCAAGACCACGCCACTGCACTCCAGCCTGGGTGACAGAGAGACGCTCCACTCCACGCACACACACACAAAAAAAACAGTGAACTCACAGGTAAAGGGTCACTGCCAGGAGCCAGCCTCTGCTCCTTGCTCACACAGCGCAGGCTGCCCATCCCTCATCCCAAATGCGTGGGACCAAAAGTGCTTTGCACTTCAGATTTGTTCAGGTTTTGGAATATTTGCAAATACTTACTGGCTCAGTATCCCTAACCTAAAAATCCAAAATCCAAAACATTCCAGTGAGCATTTCCTTTGAGCATCTTGCCTGTGCTCAAAAAATTTCAGATTTTGGAGGATTCTGAATTTCAGATTGGGGTACTGAGTGCACTGCCCACTCTTGGACTTGCGCTTTTTGTTTTTTTTTTTTGGAGAGATGAGATCTCACTATGTTGAGGCCGGACTGGCCTCGAACTGCTGGCCTCAAGCAATCTTCTCGCCTTGGCCTCTCAAAATGCTGGGACTATAGGCGTGAGCTACCATGCCAGCCTCCCAGAGTTTTACCAGGTGTTTACATAAAGAGAATCACACCAGCACACGACCTTCAAAAGGGGAGTCAACACAGCAAGACATCTCCCTCTCGGCAAAGCACCTGCAACCAAGATGAAGAGGCCCCGCCCCCCACCAGGCGGCAGCGGTGTCTGCACCCACTGTGAGTCCCAAATCACAGAGCTCCCAACCTCAAACGGCCTCCGAGAACCTCAAACCTCCTCCGAGAACCTCAAACAGCCTCCTCCGAGAAGCCGACTGCACAGGCAACCACATTGAGGGGAGAGAATTCTAGATTCCTCCCTGCTCCGGGCCATGCACGATGCCAGGAGCAGAGGCCCCGTCCCTCTGCAGGAGTCAGAACCCCTGGAGGAGCCCTGGGCCTCCGCGCTTCCATCAAGGTGAAGAAGCTCCACGGTTAGGAACCAGGACACAGCGAGCAGGCAGACTGGACATACCCTTTCTCCCAAGTTCAAAGTGAGACACGACCTCTGGACAGCGAGCCCACATTGAAGTAAAGTGACATTCCACCCACGTCTCCATCTTTCTGGTGACCTCAGAACTTCACAGCCACAGCACTGTCCAGACTTGAAAGAGTTAGCATGTTCAAGACACGAGCAAGCTCCCTGCCCCTCACCCCTACCCCCCGCCAGGCCTGCGGCACATACGGCCAGATCCTGCCTCCTCTACCCTCTGCAGGCAGTGGCTACTTCTCAAATGGTGTCTGGTACCAGACATCAAAAGCCTTGGCACAGGGTACCCCCTCTGCACAGTGAAGAATTAACCTTGCCTTTGGCCTCATCTCTAAGAGTAGGGGCCTTGGGCCCCACAGGCAGCCTCAGTATGTGATTTAGGGCAGGGGCCTGTGGCCACAAGGTGTCCACTCCACCTCTGGAGGGGCTGGGAACTAAATGTCGGCCACCGACAGCATGTGATCAACCCCAAGAAAACTGCCGGACACCAAGGCTTGGGAGGCTTCGCTGTGTGCGTTGTCACACATCAGTGCCAGTAAACCCACGCTGTCCACACCTCTGCAGTCCCACTTGCTCTGACTCAAACTTCCCAGAGTTTAAAGGCAGGAAGAAGTACAAAGAAACAGTAGCATTTGAACAGTGGAACAGTGCAAACAATCGAATGGCCCAGCTACAGGAATGACACAGTGTTGTCAACTGCCCTGGGTGGGGAAACAGGCTACAGGCTAGCACATGCCACCGCAACAATGTAACGCATGCAAATACTGTAATCCATCTGCAGAGACGAGGAGGGCCTGGCCCCAGTGCTCATCACATACTCTGACTCTGGGTGGTGAGATTCAGGGTGGTTTTTGTTACTGTTCTCATTTGTACTTCTCAGTGGTTTCCAATTTTCTGTACGGACCAAAACCAAAGGATAAAAAAGGCAAAAGGTAGCACGGGAGGACACCGAACTGTACTCTAGGGGAAGCAGACAAGTGAGAATTTGCTCTCAACTTCTACGACCCCACTCACCATAGCTGAACGGGAATCCACACATTCCACTGTCGTCTAAGTAACTGGATCAAGTCTGAGATCCACATACACATCAGCACGTGGATCTCAGCTCTGCACCTGTTCTCGACCCCAGGGCTTTGAAGTTAAGGCAAGGGTACTGGAAAATGCTAATCCAGTCTCACTGGTTACCGGTGCAGCTCACCTTACACACCTGTGCCACAGAAAGGCCATGTGAGAGCGATACTTTGGTAGATGGGTTTATTCTGTAAAAATAAAGTGTCCTAATATAAAGAGCTCCTACAAACCAATAAACAATACCCCAATGGAAAAACATAGGATATGAAAAAAAAAACAGCTTACAAAACACAAATGATTCTTAAGTACATAAAAAGTTGCTCTTCCAGCTGGGCACCAGTGGCTCACACCTGCAATCCTGGCACCTTGGGAGGCCGAGGCGGGTGGATCACCTGAGGTCAGGAGTTCAAGACCACCCTGGCCAACATTATGAAACCCTGTCTCTACTAAAAAAAATTGAAAAAATTAGGCAGTCATGGTGATGCATGCCTGTAATCCCAGCTACTCAGAAGGCTGAGGCAGGAGAATCACTTGAACCTGGGAGGTGGAGGTTGCAGTGAGCCAAGATCGTGCCATTGCCCTCCAGCCTGGGCAACAAGAGCGAAACTCCATCTCAAAAACAAAAAACAACAACAAAAAAAAATGCTGACCACCAGTAGACGGACAGTCAAGAAAATTGCTGTAGCTGGACTCAGTGGCTCATGCCTGTAATCCCAGCATTTTGGGAGGCCGAGATGAGTGGATCACCTGAGGTCAGGAATTCAAGACCAGCCTGGCCAAAAGGCAAAACCCCATCTCTACTAAAAAGACAAAAATTAACTGGGCATTGTGGTAAGCGCCTGTAATCTCAGCTGCGCGGGAGGCTGACGCAGAAGAATCGCTTGAACCCAGGAGGTGGAGGCTGCAGTGAGCCGGGATTGGGCCACTGCATTCCAGCCTGGGTGACAGAGCAAGACTGTCTCAAAACAAATAAACAAATAAATAAATTGCAGAGCATACGGCCTAGCCCAGATGAAATAAATGACAAAGTCTGCACTTTCACAAGACACCCAGGTGGCTCTTGTGCACATGCCTGTCAGAGCTCAGCCAGGTCCTTTACTTTAGGAAAATAATTACCAGGCCGGGTGCGGTGGCTCACTCCTATAATCCTACCACTTTGCGGGGCTGAGAATTCTAAACCTTGAGGTCAGGAATTCTAAACCAGCCTGACCAACATGATGAAACCCCTTCTCTACTAAAAATATAAAAAATTAGCCAGGCATGGTGGCACATGCTTGTAATCCCAGCTACTTGGGAGGCTGAGGCAGGAGAATTGCTTGAACCTGGGAGGCAGAGGTTGCAGTGAGCTGAGATCGCACCATTGCACTCCAGCCTAGGCAACAAGAGTGAAACTCCGCCCCCTGAAAAAAAAATTTTTTTTAATGACCATCAGATTCTTTTAGATCATTTCATTTTTACCTTTTGGGAGTCAAAGCCCCCTTTGAGAATCTCATGTGAATTATGAAAGCTCTCCACAGCAGCCAGTGTCCAAAAGGCAAGACGAACTGTTATGTGCTTAACTGAATCCCCCAATCCACAACTCCTGTGTGGAAGCCCTGACCTACCTACGACCTCAGAATGTAACTGTATTTGGATGGGACCTTTACGGAGGTGAAACAGAGGCCAATGGGGCAGTCCTGACCCCATCTGACCGGTCTCCTTTCAGGAATAGGAAATGAGGACACAGACACAAAAGGACGACTCTGTGAAGACACAGGGAGAAGACACCATCGGCAAGCCAGGGAGAGAGTCCTCTGAGGAACCAGCCCTGCCCTGCCAGCCCCTTCATCTTGGTCTTCCAACCTCTACAACTGTGAGAAAATTGTTAAGACCCCTAGTCTGTGGTATCTTGTTAGGCAGCCCAAGCAGACTAGGACAACTACCATCTTCTTTCAACACTGAGAGGGTGAAAACCTATCCATCCCTCCTTCCCACAAGCTGTCTGAGAAATCCAAAGTCAAGGCCAACCTACTAGAAAGCCCCTGCCACCTGCAGAGATCCCTGTGGAGGGCGCAGGGCAGGACACCTCAAGGCCACCTTGAGGCATTCACCCTGAATCCTGAAAATACTTCCCATCTTCTCTATTCTAGGTCCTAAATGACTTACTCATGTTGCAGCTATCTTAGCAAGAGGCTGCCGTTCACAGGTCTTTCAAGATAAAGATGATGCAATCCACAGCAGTCAGGTGGAAGCAGCCATTTATTATCAGTTATGACTCGGACATGTGGGGACATGCAGTTAAAAGTCATTTTCCTACTGGGAAACCATCACTGCCTATGGGAAAGGAGCTGGAAGGCAGGTGAGAAGGGAGGCTGTTGCATATGCTTTGGTTTAATTTTGTTGTGTTTTAAGTTTTTAAACCATGCGCATCTATTACCTACCTGATACACAAAAACATATTGTGAATCACATACACGTAAAAACATGTATAGTAAAACCCATATACACAAAAACACATAAAGTAGAAATGATGCAGCGTTTCAGGGCTTTCTTTTTAACCTGACTGGAAGAGAGGACAGAACAGGCATTCATTGCTTTTGATGCCACCTAGAATTTGGTTTTTTTTTTTGAAATGGAGTTTTGGAGTTTTGCTCTTGTTACCCAGGCTGGAGTGTAATGGCATGATCTTGGCTCACTGCAACCTCCGCCTCCTGGGTTCAGGAGATTCTCCTGCCTCAGCCTCCCGAGTAGCTGGAACTACAGGCATGTACCACCATGCCCGGCTAATTTTGCATTTTTAGTAGAAACGGGGTTTTGCCATGTGGGACAGGCTAGTCTCGAACTCCTGACCTCAGGTGATCCACTCTACCTGCCTCGGCCTCCCAAAGTGCTGGATTACAGGTGGGAGCCACTGCGCCCAGCTGAATTTGGATTTTTACTCTTCTCTTTGAAAATGAGATGAACCTGGGAGCGGTGGGTCAAGCCTGTAATCCCAGCACTTTGGGAGGCTGAGCCGGGTGGATCACCTGAGATCAGGAGTTCGAGACCAGCCTGGCCAATGTGGTCAAACTCCGTCTCTAGCAAAAAATACAAAAATTCTTGGGCATGGTGGCATGCACCTATAGTCCCAGCTACTCGAGAGGCTGAGGTGGGAGAATTGCTTGAACCCAGGAGGCGGAAGCTGCAGTGAGCCAAGATCGCACCGCCGCACTCCGGCCTGGGTGACAGAATTAGACCCTTCTCAAAAAGAAAAAAAAAAGAAGATGAAATAAAAATCTTAAAGACAGGCCGGGTATAGTGGTTCACACCTGTAATCCCAGCAGTCTGGGAGGCCAAAGCCAGCAGATCACCCTGAGGTCAGGAGCTCAAGACTGGTCTGGCTAACATGGTGAACCCTCGTCTCTAGTAAAAATACAAAAAATTAGCCAGGCATAGTGGCGAGGGCCTGTAATCCCAGCTACTCGGGAAGCTGAGGCAGGAGAATCGTTTGAACCTGAGAGGTCAAGGTTGCGGTGAGCGAAGATCGCCGCACCACTGCACTCCAGCCTGGGCAACAAGAGTGAAACTCCATCTCAAAAAAATAAAAAAAGAGGACTAGGGAAGGCAGAAGAACCTTTCTGGACTTTGCTTGGTAAGAGGGCAAGGCATAGCGATATCTCCGTTCTTGTCAGAGTTACTGGCCTCCTCATCCACACGGATGCACTCCCCATCCACTCTTCAGACACTCAGACATATGTGCACTAAACCCACCCTCAACAGACCCCAAATCCCTACCACTCTCCAGTGCAGGCCCACAGCCTCCTTCCCGCTAATCACAACGACAGAGGACCGCCCTGGAAGGCAGGGGCACCGGCACCAACACTGCAGCCGGAGGGACCAGCCACAGGGCCCGGCTCTGTCCTCCAAGCCCACTCACCAGAGGTCTGCTACCTAACTCTTCACCACCCAACGGGGAACAGAACAGCACCCCTGCACCCTCCCAGAGCTGCTGTGAGGATCAGATCAGCCAACACACATACGGCACTGAGCGGTGCCTGGCACCGAACTGCAGCTCCATGTCAATCACTTATCACCATGTTATGGTCACTATTGCTACAGGCATGCAAGGACAAGGTGTGCATTCGACAGCTTAATAATCCAGCGTTAGCATCTCATACCTGACACTCAGACATTGCCATGGTTTTGTACGGAAAAGAATCAGACGCTTACTGTCATCGGTTAAAGCAAAATAGCTGCCAGACTTGGAGAAGGTGGACGCCAGAATCACACCGCTCCCCTGGTCCAAGGGCGCGTCCTCCCTGAGGAAGAGAGGAAGACAGTTAAGCTTCTGCAAAGGAAATAAGAATGCATTCCCCCATGGCCAGCATGGTAATTTCTAACATGGGAGGAGGTAGAAACTGTTAAGGGGTTCATGTAGCCAAATTACAGACATACTAAAAGGACATGGGGAAGTTCCAAACAGCTCTAATTTTATCAGCGTGAAGCCTAACTAAAGAGAAAATCTCCCAGCATACGTGCCAGAACCCAGAGAGCTAAGCTGGAAGAACTCTCAAAGACACATGACCCTCTTCCTCACGGGCAAGGACTAACCCAAGGCTAGAGGCAGGGATAAACTCACACTAAAAATACTAGTAACAGGCCCGGTGTGGTAGCTCACACCTATAATCTCAGCACTATGGGAGGACAAGGCGAGAGGATCGCTTAAGCTCAGGAGCTCAAGCCCAGCCTGGGCAACATGGCGAAACCATGTCTCTACAAAAAACTACAAAAATTAGGCAGCCTGGGCGCAGTGCCTCACGCCTGTAATCCCAGCACTTTGGGAGACCGAGGAGGGTGGATCACGAGGTCAGGAGATGGAGACCATCCTGGCTAACACAGTGAAACCCCATCTCTACTAAAAATACAAAAAAAACTAGCCGGGTGTGGTGGCAGGTGCTTGTAGTCCCAGCTACTCCAGAGGCTGAAGCAGGAGAATGGCGTGAACCCAGGAGGCAGAGCTTGCAGCGAGCTGAGATCGCGCCACTGCGCTCCAGCCTGGGCGACAGAGCAAGACTCTGTCTAAAAAAAACAAAAAAAAGGTATGTGATTACTGACAGAAACCAAAAGGATTTAGAAAAGTCCTAACACTGTGTTTTTGTTTTTGTTTTTTTGAGACGGAGTCTCGCTGTGTCACCCAGGTTGGAGTGCAGTGGCGTGATCTCGGCTGACTGCAACCTGTCTCCCAGGTTCAAGTGATTCTCCCGCCTCAGTCTCCTCCTCAGTAGCTGGAACTACAGGTGCCTGCCACCATGCCTGGCTAATCTTTTTATTTTTAGTTGAGATGGAGTTTCACCACATTGGCCAGGCTGGCTTCGAACTTCTGAACTCAGTGATCCTCCCACCTTGGCCTCCCACAGTGCTGAGGTTATAGGCATGAGTCACCGCACCTGGCACTAACACTGTACTCTTTTTCGTTGTTGTTGTTGTTGGAGACAGAGTCTTGCTCTATCCCCCAAGCTGGAGTGCAATGGCTCGATCCTGGCTCACTGCAACCTCCACCTTCCAGGTTCAAGAGATTCTCGTGCCTCAGCCTCCCAAGTAGATGGGATTACAGGTGCCTGCCACCACGTCCAGCTAACTTATTTTTAGTAGAGACAGGGTTTCGCCATGTTGGCCAAGATGGTCTGGAACTTCTGACCTCAGGTGATTCATCCTCCTTGGCCTCCCAAAGTGCTGGGATTACAGGCATAAACCACCACGCCCGGCCAACAATGTACTCTTAATGCCTAACTTGAAAGTTACTTTTACATGTCTCTGCTGAGGTGGTACTTACCCGCACCACTGTGTGACAGAAGCTAAGAATTCAGCAAGTAAGACAATAATCGCTTCTTAGACCCTCTGGTCCCATTATCGAACCATTAAATCAGGCCCTGAAAAGCTTCCCCACATCTCACCCTTTATTTTCTTGTGACTTCTTTTCCGCAGCACTGCAGTCATAGATGAAGAGGCTGTCATCGTCACTAAAGAGAAATAACAGAATGATTTTAAAAGGAGTTACCATTAGACAGAAATAGCAACTTTTTAAATATTTTTTTTCTTTTTTTTTTTGAGACGGAGTTTCACTCCCATTGCCTAGGCTGGAGTGCAATGGCACGATCTTGGCTCATCACAACTTCTGCCTCCTGGGTTCAAGTGATTCTCCTGTCTCAGCTTCCCGAGTAGCTGGGATTACAGGCATATGCCACCATGCCCGGCTAATTTCGCATTTTTAGTAGAGACGGGGTTTCGCCATGTTAGCCAGGCTGGTCTCAAACTCCTGACCTCAGGTGATCCGCCCACCTCAGCCTCCCAAAGTGCTGGGATTATAGGTAGAACCACTGCACCCAGCCTAACAATGATTTTTATTTTTATTTTTTGAGACGGAGTTTCGCTCTTGTTGTCCAGGCTAGAGTGCAATGGTGCAATCCTGGCTCACTGCAACCTTGGCCTCCCAGGTTCAAGCCATCCTCCTGTCTCAGCCTACCAAGTAGCTGGGATTACAGGCATGCACCACCACACCCGGCTAATTTTGTATTTTTAGTAGAGATGGGTTTCTCCATGTTGGTCAGGCTGGTCTCGAACTCCTGACCTCAGGTGATCCGCCTGCTTCGGCCTCCGAAAGTGCTGGGATTACAGGCGTGAGCCACCATGCTCCGCCTGCCTAACAATGATTTGTAAAGGAGCACTTTATTAAAATAAAACAAAACAAAAAAATGTTGATTTTTTTTTCTCTGTGGAACAAAAAATATTTGCATACTCATTAAAAGTCTTTCCTAGACAAGAAAACTGTCTAGATACAATATTTCAGAAAACAGTTAACAAACTTTATTTGCTTAATCTCTTATTGGAATATGTCATACACTACCTGCACAGTTCTGTGGGAAAAAAAAAGTTCAGTAAAACAAATGAGGGATAAATACTCAACAGGTATTACTATGCTATTCTCTCAGGCACCAGAAAATCTATGCCGCATGGTTATAAGAAATCATGTTCTGATACTGTTGAGTTTTCAGTGGGATTCTGTATACAAATTTCAAAGAGCCATTACTTATTTAGAAACATATCTCACCTACCTGAAAATGTTCCCATGACCCCAAGCACGTACCAACATAAGAATTACCCATCTTCCACACCGAACCTAAACGCTAAACTCTCTTCGGTTTATCCCATCCCACCCCCCGGCACGTATCCTGTACATATTTATAGCTTTTAAAGTGAGTGCACCAAAAAACTTTCCATATGGAACCGCAGACTTGTCTTCCAAGTCAGAAACTCCACTAACCACTAGAATTTCCTCAAAATGCATAGACTGAAGGTAAGCAGATCATGTCTAATACATCCACAGCTCACTCTGGCAGGTATTAGACCGGGAGTCTAAAACAAAATCATCTGGGATACGTGACAAGTTTCCGAGTACAATTTTTGTGAGACCTAATTTAACATCGAATTGGCTTTCTGAAACCAAACGAATATACAGTCCATGTGACAGACACGTCGTCCGTTTCAAGTATGAAATCACAAATAACCTGGGAAAGAAAACGAGGGGCTGAAACTAATTGCTCCTAGAGTCCTGAGTTAAGACTATTCCATCGGCCGGGCGCGGTGGCTCAAGCCTGTAATCCCAGCACTTTGGGAGGCCGAGACGGGCGAATCACGAGGTCAGGAGATCGAGACCATCCTGGCTAACACGGTGAAACCCTGTCTCTACTAAAAAATACAAAAA
>NW_012107474.1:2948410-2951329 GCF_000951045.1 Mandrillus leucophaeus | reverse complement strand
GTCACTCCAGAGCAGATGCGACCAAGCGGTGCCAGAGAAGCGGGGCCGCCAGGACCCGACGCGCGCCCGCAGCCTGGGCACCCTGTTCCAAGACCAAGGCCCCCTCACCTGCTTGCTGTGGAGGTGGCCAGGAATCGGCTGCCGCCCCGCACCACCAGCGTCTGCCCGCACAACGCCAGTCCCACAGAGCCCGCCATGTACCCGCCCGCCTCGCCGCCATACACATGTGCCCGCCTAGAGCCTCTTCCTGTCTGCACCGGTCGCTGACGCCAGGCGCAGACGCCGACAGATGACGTAGCCGTCACCTACTGCGCAAGCTCCAGGCGAGCCTGCCTTGAGCATGCGCGGCAGGCGTTGTGGCCGCCCTCCCGGTTGGGATTCGTGGCCTTCGGTGTTTCGGGCTTGGCGGTTCACTCACCAAGGTGGTCTGATGGCGTGCACTTCGCACGATTCCAAGTGCTTGCCTAATGTTCGTCCTTTCCTCTAGACGGGGTAGGGCTGGTTCTGGATCTTTTTCCGCTGTAACTGGAGAGACCTGATAGCTACTTGATGCGTGCCTCACATGAAGTCAGCAGTTCGAAACTAGCCTGACCAATATGGTGAAACCCCGTTTCTACTAAAAATATAGAAATTTGCTGGGCGTGGTGGCGTGCGACTGTAGCCCCAGCTACTTGGGAGGCTGAGACAGAAGAATTGCCTGAACCCGGGAGGTGGAGGTTGCAGTGAGTCAAGATTGCCCCACTGCACTCCAGCCGGGGCGACAGAGCGAGACCCTCTCTCTCAAAAAAAAAAAAAGTCCAAAATGTGGTCATGGGTGTGGGTGTCTCGGGTGGCGTTAAGTCTGAGGTCGCTAAAGGTAAGCCTACTTAATCTTTGCACTTAGAAAAGCCAAAGATGCCTTAAAATCTCCAAACTGGAGTGATATTTCCAACCCAAACTATGGTTAGTTTCCAGTGTTCATCCCAAGATCCCCAAAAGCCTCTTACAATCCCAGCATCAGGCACAAAATCTAGGATCTCATGGTCTGTCTTAGATTGGCTTGTCCAGTGCAGCTTCTCTTGATTCAGAGACTTACAAACTAAGAAGATGAATTTTCTCTCCCATGCACCCAACATATGATGGTGAACCAGGACCAGATAACCACAATAAATACTTGCATGTGAAAATGAGAAGAGGAGGAGACAGAGCAATCACGGGGCCAGAGCAATTCTCAAATCCTATTGGAAGCTGTTTTCAGGCCCTACAAGAATAAGAAGTCCTCCTTAACCAGGCCCGAGTTCTGCTTCCTGGGAGTGCCTCCCCAGGCTGTATCTCCGCACAACTCTTGCCTCTGCCCTCTTGGGTGTCCCTCCTTTTCCAGCACCTTCTTGGCCATTTTGAAGAAAAAGGCTTTTGAGACACTTTCTCAACCTACTTCCTGTCATTAGCAAATTGTGGACCCACAGATCTTTTTTCACTCTAAACTGTTCTCTCCACATTGTTGCAGCTGGTGGTGCTTTGTTCACTACAAGTCCCTTAAAAACTTTGTGGGCTTCTCAAGAATCTGATTCAGGTGCTCTCCATGCCCCAGAAGCCACTCTCACTAGTCTTTTTTTTTTTTGAGACAGAGTCTCACTTTCTCTCCCAGGCTGGAGTGCAGTGGTGCGATCTCGGCTCACTGCAAGCTCCCCCTCCCGGGTTCATGCCATGCTCCTGCCTCAGCCTCCCTAGTAGTTGGGACTACAGGCACCCGCCACCACTCCTGGCTAATTTTTTGTATTTTTTAGTAGAGACGGGGTTTCACGGTGTTAGCCAGGATGGTCTGGGTCTCTTGACCTTGTGATCCGCCTGCCTCGGCCTCCCAAAGTGCTGGGATTACAGGTGTGAGCCACCGCGCCTGGCCAACACTACCACTAATCTTGTTGAAACAAGCCTCGCTCTAAGATTTATAATATTTGTATATTGCTGAAAGGGTATACTAGTTAACATTTAAATCATTGAGATCACCTTGACTTCAGCATTATTCTTAAGGCCATATTTTACTAGCACCACTCTGAATTTGATCTTTGGCCCAGGTTATGACTTACTTTGAGAACTTGTTACCAACTATAGAGTCTAATAATACTTTCCCCAGCTCCAACCCAATGTATGTTCTAAATTCTGCTAGCGAATTTGTTTGTTTGTTTTTAACCACACTCTTTTCTATAAGTGTCTCAACATATTCAAGCAAAAGAAAAACAGGTTAATCTCAACATTATACTGAGATGATCTTTTTCAAGTCCCAGAATTCAGTGGTTGCCTTTTTCTCTGCCCATCTTACTGAAGGGAAACAATTTTACAAATCCTTCACCATGACACAGAGTCGTTCACCATTTATCCACCTCCCATAGTTTTTCTCACCATTGTTCCAGTGTTCACTACCAATTTCCCCACTGCTTTTCCAGACATCTAGTCCAAAGCTAATGCCACATGTTACAGTAGCACCCACTGCTAGATACAAATGTCTGTAGCATGCATATCTTCCTTGTAGTCCTAGATACAGATCAACAAGCTCATGAAAACTATCACTTTTTTTTTTTTTGAGATGGAGTTTCGCTCTTGTTGCCCAGGCTGGAGTGCAATGGCATGATCTCCGCTCACCAAAACCTCCACCTCCCGGGTTCAAGCGATTCTCCTGCATCGGCCTCCCACGTAACTGGAATTACAGGCATGTGCCACCACGCCCAGCTAATTTTATATTTTTAGTAGAGACAGGGTTTCTCCATGTTAGTCAGGCTGGTCTCGAACTCCTGACCTCAGGTGATCTGCCTGCCTCGTCTCCCAAAGTGTTGAGATTACAGGCATGAGCCACTGCGCCTGGCCCAACTATGGCCGTTTTTATAATTCATCGATTACATTAGCCTAGAGTGAGTGTGGGCTTTCTTTTTCAATTAAGAAATT
>NW_012107474.1:2943291-2944310 GCF_000951045.1 Mandrillus leucophaeus | reverse complement strand
TTTTTTTTCCTTCTCCCTTTAGAGACAAAGAATTCCCTTCTCATGATTATCCTAAGATCTAAGATTATCCTAAGATCTCTTTGCCTCCCAGGGTGGATGGTGGCAGATGCCCTTGCAATTACTTGCTTCCAGACTCCTCTTTGATAAGTGCTTGAGGGCACCTCATTCT
Organism: Mandrillus leucophaeus; assembly: GCF_000951045.1. NCBI lineage: Eukaryota > Metazoa > Chordata > Mammalia > Primates > Cercopithecidae > Mandrillus > Mandrillus leucophaeus. The sequence continues at coordinate 2,944,141 of NW_012107474.1, read as the reverse complement.
GCCAGTTTATCTTGCCACCTCAATGAATCGCTAGCTGTGAGTCAGGAATCCCTACACAATCCATTTAAATGACTGTGGCAGGGCCTCTTCAGACCCTGTGGAAGCTGAAGGTGTGGGCACGTCCATCTCCGATGAAATGCGAATGGGTGCTGGGCACGCGGGGGAAGGCAGAGAACTCAAGAGGCAGAGAAGGAAGCTAATAACTAATTACACCAACTCCACAATTAAGACTAACGTTGGGGGCAAACTCTTTGCTCTGAAAGTCATAAACACTTAGGTGAAACAAAGCTTCCATTTCCAGTCGGCCTAATTCTGGTATTAGCGTTGGCAGGGGCCGTGCAGGAGGGGCGGTGTGCAGTGGTGGCCGAGTTGCCGACAGAGGGTGAGGGAGCTGGGCGCGTGGTGCGGGCGCCGAGGTCGCGAGCTGAGGAACTTTAAAACCTCTCAAAGCACAGAACTATCAATCAAGTAGGAACTGTGCCCCTGGGGAAGGTCGCAGATTTAAGGTTGCGAGGACAAGGGCAAAGAAGTGCGAAGCGGTCGGGTGTGCATTCAGGCAGGCCGGCCCAGCGCAGACGCCTGGGAGAGGTACCCAGCAGCCCCTACAGGTCTCTGCCGCGCCCCCGCTACAGCGCCCAGGCGCCCGCCGGGCACAGGGCTCGGCACCTGCCGGGGACGGCCCTTCACGCTGCTCCCTGTGATTGGTGGCTCTGGTCCGGGGCGTGGCCCCAAGGGCGGCACGTAGCCCTACTCTTGCAGTGAGCCAAGATTGTGCCACTGCACTCCAGCCTGGGCGACAGAGCGAGACTCCGTCTTAAAAAAAAAAAAAAAATTTAAACAAAAAAAATCT
>NW_012107474.1:2941303-2942710 GCF_000951045.1 Mandrillus leucophaeus | reverse complement strand
TTTTTTTTTGAGACAGAGCCTCACTCTCTCGCCCAGGCCCAGGCCGGAGCGCAATGGCACCATCTCAACTCCCTGCAACCTCCACCTCCCCGGATTAAGCGACTTTCGTGCCTCAGCCTACAGAATAATTTAAAAGTACAGATAGGGAAATCCATTGACAGTCCACTATTACTCCTTCAAGCATCTAGTTCCTAACGATTTTTATCAGCTTTTATATGTTCACAAAAGCACATGTACTCATGCTTACAATCGTGAACATAAATGTTTCATGTTTATATGCGCACATACAGGCACCTCTGTTCTGTATCCAGCATCTAGAACATTGTACTGTCTAGCACTTAGTAGGCCTTAGTGAATATATGCTGAGTGAGTTGGCATAATGTAAGATGTAAATACTTATATTGTAGACATTTTTGAAGCAGTTATTATATACCTACATCATTTTAATGGCCAGATAATATTTCTTCTACTCTATTTTCTAAGGATAAGAAAACATTTTACAGAAAGAAACATAGGGCCTGGTGGGTGGCTCACACCTGTAATCCCAGCACTTTGGGAGGCTAAGACAGGCGGATCATTTGAGGTCAGGCGTTCGAGACCAGCCTGGCCAACATGGTAAAGCCCCACTTCTACTAAAAATACAAAAAGAGCCGGGCGCAGTGGCTCACACCTGTTATCCCAGCACTTTGAGAGGCCAAGGTGGGTGGATCACCTGAGGCCAGGAGTTCGAGACCAGCCTGATCAACATGGTGAAACCCTGTCTCTACTAAATACAAAAACTTGGCTGGGCATGGTGGCACATGCCTGTAATCCTAGCTACTTGGGTGGCTGAGGCAGGAGAATCGCTTGAGCCCAGAAGGCGGAGGTTATAATGAGCCAAGATTGCACCCCACTGCATTCCAGCCTGAGTGACAGAGCGAGACTCCATCTCAAAAAACAAAAAAAAAATACAAAAACATTAGCCAGGCGCGGCGGTGCACACCTGTAATCCCAGCTACTTGGGAGGCTAAGGCACGAGAATCCCTGGAACCCAGGAGGCGGAGGTTGTAGTGAGCCGAGATTGCGCCACTGCACTCCAGCCTGGGAGACAGAGTGAGACCCTGTCTCCAAAAAACTAAATAAATAAAATAAAAAGGAACATAGTATTTTGTAAGTTAATAAATAATCTTTATTAAACCAAATATTAACAGTGATTGTCCTTGAACTCAGGTGTTTTCTTCTTGCAGCCTTTTTGTATTTTACAAAATGTCCACGATATACATACACTATGAAAACTGTAATAACCATTAGAAGTATACCATGTGAATATTTTGCACTTATATGTAGTGGTGATATATAATATTCATATGCGCAGTACCTACATGCATACAATCCCAGCACTTTGGATGGTTTTTTTTTTTTTTTTTT
>NW_012107474.1:2939162-2940432 GCF_000951045.1 Mandrillus leucophaeus | reverse complement strand
CATAACTCTAAACATCCATATTCATTAATTCTTTTGTCAGGCTGTACTCCAGGAAGCCCAGGTGTTTCGAGGACTTGCTTCTACGGTTTCTTTGTCTGCGGAATCAGGGAAGAATGAAAAGGGTCAGCCACAGAATCCCAAGAAGCAGAGTCCACCAAAAAGTAAGATTTTGATGGTAGTCATAAGGGAAAGAGAATGCAAAAAGAAAATAGATTAGTCAGCCTTCCAAGCACAACAATGAGTTTTACTAGCTACATAGTTTAAGAGAGGGGCTCTGGCTCTCTCTCCCAGGCTGGAGTGCAGTGGCACCGTCATAGCTCGCTACAGCCTTAAACTCCTGAGCTCAAGCAATCCTCCCACCTCAGCCTCCTGAGTAGCTGAGACTACAGGCACATACCACCACGCCTGGCGTATCCCTGGCCTGTTTTGTTGTTGTTGTTGTTGTTATTTTTTGAAACAGACGCTTGCTTTGTCACCCAGGCTGGAGTACTGTGGCACAATCGTAACTCACTGCAGCCTCGACCTTCCAAGCTCGAGTGATCCTCCCATCTCAGCCTCTGGAGTAGCTAGGACTATAGGTGCACACCATCATACCCTGGCTAATACTGTAATTTTCCATAGAGACGAAGTCTCACTATATTGCCTAGACTGGTCTTGAATTCCTGGGCTCAAGCAATCTCCCCACCTCATACTCCCATAGTATTCGGATTACGGGCATGAGCCACTGTGCCCAGCCTACCTGGCATGTTTTTGACATTTCTCTAAATGTTTACTGATGAACAATTAGTTGAATTTCATTACTAACATTATCCTCTCCTTTGGTGAATTTTAGTCTGTGTCTGCAATCCTACATCATAGACTTATGAATTTGGATTAAATGGATTTTAAAATATCATGGCAGAGCCAAAGAGCCCCCTTTTTAGATACATGCGTGTGTGTGTGAGTGGAAACGGAATGCTTCATTCTGTGGCCATCTGGGGTGTGGTTTGGGGAGGGGAACGCTACCTGGGATTGGGCCTTGGGCTCTCATGGAGCTCCTGCCTCTGGCCTTGACGGGCCCTGCAGGCCTCTGAGCCTCGGTTCCTTCGTGCTTAAGCAGGATGAGCACGCCAGCCTCGCTGGGTGCTTGTGAGACTGGCTGTGGTGGGATACACGTAGCTACTGCGCACACTGCAGAGAGCTTTGAGGTGGGAGGAGAGTTTTCAGAACTAAGCTCATCAATACACAGAACAGTTGTATCTCGTAACTTTTTGGGTTTTTTTGTGTGTGT
>NW_012107474.1:2932326-2936328 GCF_000951045.1 Mandrillus leucophaeus | reverse complement strand
CAGGAGTTCGAGAACAGCCTGGCCAATGAGGTGAAACCCCGTCTCTACTAAAAATACAAAAATTAGCTGGGCGTGGTGGCAGGCGCCTGTAATCCCAGCCGCTCGGGAGGCTGAGGCAGGAGAATCGCTTGAACCCAGGAGGCAGAGGCTGCAATGAGCTGAGATTGTGCCATTGCACTCCAGCCTGGGCGTCGCAGCGAGACTCCATCTCAAAACAAACAAAAAATCCCTGTACAAAGAAAAATAAATAATCCTTGTAAATGGACACGTGCAGGCCCATATTTTCCCCGGAAGTGTTGGTAGTTGGTAAGTGTAAGATATAGAGGAACTTTTCGCCCTCCATGGCACATTGCCAGATCAAACCTTTCTCAGCCAGAAGTGGCTTTGGAAGCTCTAATTGAAGTTTCCTACATGCAAGTAAGGGTACCCAAAGCTCTTATCGTTGGAATCAAATCTCTAGTCAGAGTGTCTGCCACGGGACAAGACCCTGGGGCGGTGGGACATGCTGTGCCTTATTTCATCAGAGGTGTCCAGCTTTCCCCAGCACATGCGTTCTCCCTGATGAAGGCTGCCGGCACAGATGTCAGGGGCTGGGTGTTCTTGGAGGTGCACCTTGGGGAACTGCAGGGCTCTCCAGCTTGCTGCTTTCCTTGAATCCAGTAACCAGGCCTAATTTTGCAACAGTCAGTAATAAATTGTTGACTGAGTAATTTCTGTGTAGCTTTTTGAAGAGTATGTCCAGAAGCCAAAGTTAATTATCCATTTGAAGTCCTTGTTTCAGTTTTGAAAGTGAGGAATATCTGGAAATAGAAATTTAATGTATCCAGCCAGGCACAGTGGCTCACACCTGTAATCCCAGCACTTTGGGAGGCTGAGGGGAGTGGATCACCTGAGGTCAGGAGTTCGAGACCAGTCTGACCAATATTGTGAAAGCCCATATCTACTAAAAATACACAAAAAATTTAGCCTGGCATGGTGGTGCATGACTGTAATCCCAGCTACTCAGGAGACTGAGGCAGGAGAATCGCTTGAACCTAGCAGGTGGAGGTTGCAGTGAGCCAAGATTACGCCACTGCACTCTAGCCTGGGCAAAAAGAGTGAAACTCCATCTCAAAAAACAAAAAAAAATTACCCAGGCATGGTGGCACACAACTGTAGTACCAGCTACTCGGGAGGCTGAGGCAGGAAGATAACTTGAGCCCAGGAGGCGGAGGTTTCACTGAGCCGAGATTGCACCACTGCACTCCAGCCTGGGTGACTGAGCTAGACTCCATCTCAAGAAAGAAACAAAAAGAAAACAAAATATATGTCCAATTATAACAAGCAGTGCCAGGCACTGTTCTGAGCACTTTTTTCATCTTCCCCAGTCCTCAACAACCCAGGGAGTAGATGCTACTGTTATCCCCATGTCATAGACAAGGAAGTCGAGGTGTGGGACTGAGCTGCCCAAGTCATGCGGTATCCACACAGGTGTCAGCGGAGAAGCCTGGATTTGAACCCAGGCATTCTGGCAGTGCAGTTTATATTTTAATCACTGTGCTGTCTTCCTTCTGAAAATTCTCAATTCTCATGTGTTTATTTAAAAATAAAATGCTAGGCACAGTGGCTCATGCCTGTAATCTCAGCACTTTGGGAGGCCAAGGCAGGCGGATCACCTGAGGTTGGAAGTTCGAGACCAGCCTGACCAACATGGAGAAACCCTGTCTCTACTAAAAATACAAAATTTGCTGGGTGTGGTGGCACATGCCTGTTATCCCAACTACTCAGGAGGCTGAGGTAGGAGAATTGCTTGAACCCGGGAGGCAGAGGTTGTGGTGACTTGAGATCGCACCATTGCACTCCAGCCTGGGCAACAAGAGCGAAATTGCATTTCGAAATAAATAAGTAAAAAAAAAAAAACCTTTTTATAGTGAAATATCTGTAGAAGTTTTCATTACCATGTAAAATTTGAGTAACTTTATTCTCTAATGTAATGTTTAAATGCATCTCTGTTTCTGAATGTGCCTTGTTTCCAAAGTTAGTTTTGTGACCTTTTGACAAGATACGGAAGTATTTTAAGGTTGCTAATCCATGTCTCACACCCTAACCCTTTTTACTTTTGATAGGGGGATCACTTAAAACTTGAAGGCCGTGCCCTCACTTTTCAACAAAGCAGAAAGGAGATTCAGGAAATTTGAGTTCTATATTGAGAGGAGATAGGGAAGCAACAAGGCGAACGCCTGCCTTTACTAATTACCAGTACAGTATTTGTAGACCTTTATGTTACATAGTTTGTTATGGTCTCTCAGGGAAGAGAAACAGTCTCTGAAAGTCCCTATCTTAGGCTGTGAGATAGGCCTACGCAGCTAGTCTTAGGTCGGTAGTTTTGTGTTTTATTATACAGTTATCCTTCAGTATCTGCGGGGAATGGGTTCCAGGCCACCCCTCCCACCAGGATTCCAAAGTTTGCAGATGCTCAAGTCGCTGATATACAGTGATGCAGTATTTGCATATCACCTAAGTACATCCTCCTGTATACTTTAAATCGTCTCTAGATTACTTACAATACCTAATACAATGTAAATACCATGTAAATAGTTGTTGTGCTGTTTAGGGAATAATGTCAAGGAAAAAAGCTTGTCAAAGCAGATGATTTTCTGAACATTTTCCATCCTCAGTTGGTTGCTTGGTGGGTTTCTATGGGACCTGTCTTAGGATGAGTGTATTGAAGATACCATCAGTGACGAGTAATGTGTCATGAAATGTCTGTGATTTTGACTGAGTTTTAAGTTGTTTTGTTAAATGATATTCCTCTTTATGCCATTTCCTAGATGTAGTGGAACCAAAGGAGAGGGGCAAGCTCCTAGCCACCCAGGAAGCAGCTGAATTGTCTAAAAACTTATCTTCACCCGGTTCTTACCCACCAGCTGCGAATAAGGGCGGGATGGTAGCTAGTCCCAGTCCCAGTGGCAGCGTGCTGTTCACAGATGAAGGGGTTCCGAAATTTATGTCAAGAAAGACTTTGGTAGAGTTTCCACAGAAAGCTATGTCTCCATTCAGAAAACAGGGCTCCGACTCAGAAGCTCTCCGGGTGGGTCGGAAAGTGATGTCGCCTTCGTCTTCATCCTCGTCCAGCTCCTCTGATTCTGAATCTGATGACGAGGCTGACGTTTCAGAGGTCACTCCTCGAGTGGTGAGCAAAGGCGGAGGGGGGCTTCGAAAACCAGAGGCCTCTCGTTCCTCTGAAAGCAGAGCCCCCCGAGTTACAGTATCAGCAAAAGAGAAAACCTTGCTGCAGAAGCCGCATGCGGACGTCACCGGTCCAGAGAAGCCCCAGCAGCCAAAGAAGAAAGGGCCCCCTGCTAAGCCATCAGAAGGCAGGGAAGATGCGAGACCAAAAACCACAGTGCCCAGATCTCAAGCAGATGAAGAGTTTTTGAAGCAAAGTTTAAAGGAAAAACAATTGCAGGAAACATTTAGATTAAATGAAATAGATAAAGAAAGCCAAAAGCCATTCGAAGTTAAAGGACCGTTACCTGTCCACACAAAATCAGGGCCGTCTGCACCACTGAAGGGCAGCCCAGCGCCTACTGTGCTGGCAGAAGAGGCCACAGCAGGGGGGCAGCTGCCAGCCACTCCTCCTGGGGCAGCAGAGGGGCATCTGGAAAAACCCGTGCGAGAGCCCCAGCGCAAGGCGGCCCCTCCCCTACCCAGAAAGGAAACCTTGGGGACACAGGGAATAGAAGGACACCTGAAGGCTGGAGAGGCAACTGTGGAAGATCAGATACCACCAAGCAATTTGGAGACAGCTCCTGTTGAGCATCACCACGGTTTCCATGAAAAGACAGCAGCATCGAAGCTTGAGGCCGAGGGCGAGGCCATGGAAGATGCGGCCGCGCCAGGGGATGACCGAGGCGGCACACAGGGTATATCTTGACTCGCGCTCCCAAGTGCACCCTGTCCCTTAGGGTAGTGAGGCCAAAGAACTAGTTTCCATATGCTTGTAGAGCAGTGTTACAGTCA
>NW_012107474.1:2929451-2931076 GCF_000951045.1 Mandrillus leucophaeus | reverse complement strand
GTGTGGCACCACCCCTGGCTAATTTTTGTATTTTTAGTAGCGACGGGGTTTCACCACGTCGGCCAGGCTAGTCTCGAACTCCTGACCCCAGGTGATCCACCCACCTTGGCCTCTCAAAGTGCTGGGATTACAGGCATGAGCCACCATGCCTAGCGTATGAAGGCTTTTAAAGGGCAACAGCATTTATTCCTATTATGTTACCATTTCCTTTTTTTTTTTTTTTTGGGAGATGGAGTCTCACTCTGTCACCCAGGCTGCAGTAGAGCAACACGATCTCAGCTCATTGCTGGCTTCACCTCCCAGGTACCAGCGATTCTCCTGCCTCAGCCCCCTGAGTAGCTGCCACTACAGGCGCCTGCCACCACGCCTGGCTAATTTTTGTATTTTTAGTAGAGACAGCGTTTTGCCATATTGGTCAGGCTGGTCTCGAACTCCTGACCTCAGGTGATCCACCCGCCTCTGCCTCCCAAAGTGCTAGGATTACAGGTGTGAGCCAGTGCGCCCGGCTATGTTACCATTTTCTTGAGCACTAAACTTGATAAAATGCAATGTGCTTTAAGTGGGTCGTGGCAAACATGAAAAGGCCAGCTTCCGTTTTAGAATCCATGGCCCTTCTTGAAGACTTCTCTAAAATGCATGGTCCTGAACAAGCGCGGCTCCGTCCTGTGTCTGCTCTCCATCCTCTACCGCCGCCCCTTGCCTTATGTGCCTTACCTGACGCCTTCTTGTTCCTGGTTCCTTGTGCGGCGGGATTTATGTGTTTTCTCCCCTCTCCATCTGCTCTTTCATCAGTACGCCAAGTGCCGGGGCTTGCCAGACTTCCCAGGCCTCAGGAACTGCATTTCCTGATGCTGCTGCTTTCACTCCTCCTGCTCTAAAATGGAGACGAATAACACAACTCGCAGGATAAAAACAGAATTGAGAGTTTTCAGATTGCAAACCTTTCTGAAGAGAAAATTCTAACATTTCATGGATGTGTTGTTTCTTAAATATCTTCTGTGCCCATGCGTGCAACCCACCTTGCAGAGCTGTGTCTGTGTGGGGCCACGGTCTCGCTAGGCAGTCCGTGCCCCAGTACTTGCCTTCCAGGTAGCGTGGTTTTAGATCAGAGTTTTATAACCCACATCTTGGTCAGTTATCACCCTCCTATAGTCACTAAAATAATATGTTCTGCTTTGAAGGTGTATCTACACCATACCGAAGACACTCAGCTTGTGGAGATTGGAATGATGCCAGCTCTTTAAATAAGATGTCGTTTTTTGTTTAACATAACTTAAAACTGAAAATCAGAGCTTTTGATATTAATTGAAATAGTGAGAAAATACATGTATTTAGGTTTTTTTTTTTGTGGAGCATGAATGGAAGTTAAGACAGACCTAATGACCTGATTTCCAGAAATTGAGTCAGTACAAATCTTAACCTAAACGTCAGCCTTGTTTCCGTGCTGGTTTTGAGTTTGCCATTATGTTATATTTTATGTCCTACTGCAGGAAACCAGTACTTCTTTTGCCTCAACCCCTACTTGTAGTTTAGAATTACCAAATGTTTAAATGCTGTGTTGTTATTAGAATTTATCTAATTTTCTTGTATCAGAGATTCAGAAGGCTCCTTTACTTTAAGCTTTT
>NW_012107474.1:2928813-2929331 GCF_000951045.1 Mandrillus leucophaeus | reverse complement strand
ACCTTGTGGGGCATCTCACTAAGTGAAAAGGGGAGCGTCCGGTTTAACTTGCTTAGGTGAAGAGCAGTAGCTAGTCACTTGGCATGAGAGTCTTCGGGTAAATTAGATGATTACTTTCAGCATCCTGTGCACAGGGCAGATTCATAGTTCAGGAATTAAAGCAGTGTGTTGTACAGGGCAGCCGCTGCATACACATCCTTTCCCCTGGACAGCATTTCCTCCTCCGGTTAACTGAAAACACATGTGGGCTGCTTTACTCTTCTAGAAGAAAGTTTATGAGGGGCTTTTTTTTTTTTTGACATGGGTTTTGCTCTTGTTGTCCAGGCTGGAGTACAATGGCGCAATCTCGGCTCACTGCAACCTCCGCCTCCTGGGTTCAAGCGATTCTCATGCCTCGCCTCCAGAGTAGCTGGGATTACAGGTGTGTGGCACCACCCCTGGCTAATTTTTGTATTTTTAGTAGCGACGGGGTTTCACCACGTCGGCCAGGCTAGTCTCGAACTCCTGACCCCAGGTGA
>NW_012107474.1:2910245-2927618 GCF_000951045.1 Mandrillus leucophaeus | reverse complement strand
CGTGCTGGTTTTGATTTTGCCATTATGTTATATTTTATGTCCTACTGCAGGAAACCAGTACTTCTTTTGCCTCAACCCCTACTTGTAGTTTAGAATTACCAAATGTTTAAATGCTGTGTTGTTATTAGAATTTATCTAATTTTCTTGTATCAGAGATTCAGAAGGCTCCTTTACTTTAAGCTTTTCAATTTTTTTCTTTTTTTGGACACAGAGTCTTGCTCTGTCCCACAGGCTGGAGTGCAGTGATGTGATCTCGGCTTACTGCAGCCTCCACCTCCCAGTCTCAAGTGATCCTCCCACCTCAGCCTTCTGAGTAGCTGGAGACTACAGGTGCATCACCATGCCCTGCTAAAATTTTTTTTTTTTTTTCTTATTTTTGAGACAGTCTTACTTTGTCACACAGGCTGCAGTGATGCAATCTCAGGTCATTGCAACCTCTGCCTCCTGGGTTCAAACAATTCTTGTGCCTCAGCCTCCCGACATAGCTGGGATTACAGGCGTGTGCCACCACGTGGACTTGCTAACTTTTGTAACTTTAGTGGAGACGGGGTTTCACCTTGTTGGCCAGGATGCTCTCAAACTCCTGGCTTCAAGCAATCTGCCCACCTCGGCCTCTCAAAGTGCTGGGATTACAGGTGCGAGCCACTGTGCCTGGCCCCTGCTTTTTGATTATTTGTAGAGACAGAGTCTCACTATTTTGCCCAGAATGATCTAGAAATCGTGAGCTCAAGCAATCCTCCCAACTCGGCCTCCCAAAGTGCTGGGATTATGGGCATGAGCCACCATGCCCAGCCCAGATTTCTAATAGAGGTGGATTTTATCATGCATCTCTAAGTTACCTGAAAGTCCTGCCATAATTGTTCTAGGCATTTTCAAACTTTTGAGAAGCCTAGAAGTATACAAAGTAAGACGTTAAGACACGTTGTATGGCCTGGCACAGTGGCTCACGCCTGTAATCCCAGCACTTTGAGAGGCCAAGGCGGGCAGATCACTTGAGGTCAGGAGATCGAAACCACCCTGGCCAACATGGTGAAGCCCCATCTCTACTGAAAATACAAAAATTAGCCAGGCATGGTGGCAGACGCCTATAATCGCAGCCACTGGGGAGTCTGAGGCAGGAGAATCACTTGAACCCAGGAGGTGGAGGTTGCAGTGAGCCGAGATCGCACCATTGCCCTCCAGCCTGGGCGACAGAGCGAGACTCCATCTCAAAAAAAAGACACATTGTAGTAACTATTCCATTTCTTAAATTGGTAAGGCTGTATGTTTTAGAATAAACTTCTAAGTAATATCTTTCTTTTTCTTTACTGTGGCTTTTGTAGTCTTTTTTTTAATTAGACAATTTGTTCCTCACAGATAGGGTTGAGGAAGAATGCTTGGTAGATAATAAGGGCCTGTGTGTGAGCCAAGTCATTCATAAAGAGCTGTCCTTTTGTTGGTCTCATGGGTATCGTATTTCCTCCACAGAGCTGGCCCCAATGCCTGCTGAGCCATTTGACAACACTACCTACAAGAACCTCCAGCATCATGACTACACCACGTACACCTTCTTAGACCTAAACCTCGATCTCTCCAAATTCAGGATGCCTCAGCCCTCCTCAGGCCGGGAGTCACCTCGACACTGAGGGCCCTCGCTGTGAAGATGAACCTTCCACTGTCTTCGCTGCATCCTGGAGTGCAAAAATAAAATCCACTCAAGAGTAACAAAGCCCAGTGTGCATAATCAGTTTCACTTTTACTTTTTTTTTTTTGAGACAGGGTCTCACTCTGTCACCCAGGCCGGAGTGCAGTGGTGTGACCTCGGCTCGCTGCAACCTCCGCCTCCTGGGTTCAAGTGATTCTCCTACCTTAGCCTCCTGAGTAGCTGGGACTACAGGTACTCACCACCAGGCCCAGCTAATTTTTGTATTTTTAGTAGAGATAGGGTTTCACCTTGTTGGCCAGGCTGGTCTCGAACTCCTGACCGCAGATGATCTGCCCACCTCGGCCTCCCAAAGTGCTGGGATTACAGGTGTGAGCCACTGTGCCCGTCCACTTTCACGCTTTTTACAGTGAGTGGTGAATTAGCAACAGTAATGCTGATTATCCAACATATATTTTGGAATATCTACTGTGTGCAAGGAATTTTTCTTTAAGGTTATGGATCACTGGACAAATCCATATAGAGAATTTTAAGCGCTTTACAGCCATATGATTCTACTGTACTGAGCCTAGTCAATTTAGCATTAAACTGATTATCAGCTGAGTATCAATAATGTAATAGTGACTTTTTTTTTTTTCCTTTGAGACAGAGTCTCACTCTCGCCCAGGTTGGAGTGCAGTGGCACAATCTTGACTTACTGCAACCTCCGCCTCCTGGGTTCAAGCAATTCTCCTGCCTCAGCCTCCCAAGTAGCTAGGACTACAGGCTCGCACCACCATGCCCGGCTAATTTTTTTTTGTATTTTTAGTAGAGAGAGGGTTTCACCATCTTGGCCAGGCTGGTCTTGAACCCCTGACTTCATGATCCACCTGCCTCGGCCTCCCAACATGCTGGGATTACAGGCATGAGCCACTGCACCCAGCCAGTAATAGTGACTTCTAATCCTATAGCCCTGGTTTTTTATTATTAGAAACGGGAATTTTGGCCAGGTGCAGTGGATAATGCCTGTTATCCCAGCGTTTTGGGAGGGCGAGGCAGGTGGATCACCTTAGGTCAGGAGTTTGAGACCAGCCTGGCCAACATAGTGAAACCCCGTCTCTACTAAAAATACAAAAATTAGCCAGGCAGGCTAGTGGGCACCTGTAATCCCAGCTACTCGGGAGGCTGAGGCAGGAGAATCATTTGAGCCTGGGAGGCGGAGGTTGCAGTGAGCCGAGATCATGCCATTGCTCTCCAGCCTGGGCGACAGGAGCGAAACTCCATCAAAAAAACAGGAATGTTACTAATTTTAACTGCTGCATTGCAAACAAATTGTATTGCAGTCTTTTACTATCAGAAAAGGAAGAGAATTGTTTTGTTTGCCTCTGTTAGGTATTTTGTGTAAACTTGGGGACATTTTCATTGGTGACATTAGGAAGAGGTGAAGTTTTGTGCAGTACAATGACAAAGTTGATCCTAGCTGGCCATAGGCACTCAGTGAGCTATTTTACCTATTGAGGGTTTCTGGATTGGCCAAGTAACCTTCCATCCCTTGTGATAACTTTAAGGCACACCTTCCGGGGCAGTGGGGGCGGGGGGGCTCCTGTGCATCACATGGAGCACACTCCCCCAGCGCTGTGCAGAGACAGAGCCCAGTCTGACTTAGAGAAAGTAACCAATGTAGGTGAGGGCCAGGGCACGGTGGCTCACGCCTGTGATCCCAGCACTTTGGGAGGCCAAGGCGGGTGGATCACTTGAGGTCAGGAGTTTTGAGACCAGCCTGGCCAACGTGGTGAAACCCTGTGTCTACTAAAAATACAAAAATTAGCCGACTGTGATGGTACACACCTGTAATCCCAGCTACTCAGGAGGCTGAGGCAGGAGAATCGCTTGAACCTGGGAGGCAGAGTTTGCAGTAAGCCGAGATCATGCCATTGCACTCCGGTCTGGGTGACAGCGTGAGACTCCATCTCAAAAAAAAAAAGTTTTTTTTAAATATCAAAATTGAAAACTAGTATTGTCATCTGCCTCAGATTGTGTTACCACACAGGAGACTTAGCAACTCAGCCAGATTCTTCTAAACACATTTTTTATAATAAAAGTGGTAAAACTACATTACCAAAAAGAAAATAGTAAACTTACCTAAAATCCACTAAGCTAACCCAGGCTTTTTTTTTTTTTTTTTTGAGACAGCCTCACTCTTGCCCGGAGCAGTGGTGCAATCTCAGCCTACTGCAGCCTCGTCCTCCCAGGCCCAAGCAATCCTCCCATCTCAGCTCACTTTGTAGCTGGGACTGCAGGCACTGGCCACCATGCCCACCTAATTTTTGTATTTTTTGTAGAGGCGGAGCCTGCCTCAGCCCCCAAAAGTGCTGGGATTGCAGGCATGAGCCCCCGTGCCCAGCCATTAACATCTTACAGGATTCCCTAGTGGTGGTTAAAGTGATGTAACCATTTTAATGTACATACAACTTTTCTATCCTGCTATTTGCTTTTTTTTGGTTTTTCATTTAATAGCTTCTCAAGCTGGGATCCATGGAACTACTGTGATGGGCGGTGATGCTTTGGAAATGGAAATTCCTTTAATATTAAAATGAACATGAATATATTTTGATTTGCATATATTTTTAGGATGAAGCATGAGACTTGTATAAAGTTCTTCCCTGGCCGGGCGCGGTGGCTTATGCCTGTAATCCCTGCACTTTAGGAGGCTGAGGCGGGAATTTGAGACCAGCCTGACCAGCATGGTGAAACCCCATCTCTACTAACAATACAGAATTATCCAGGTGTGTTGGCGTGTGCCTGTAATCCCAGCTACTCGGGAGGCTGAGGCAGGAAAATCACTTGAACCCGGGAGGCGGAGGTTGCAGTGAGCGGAGATCGCACCATTGCACTCCAGCCTGGGCAACAAGAGCAAAACTCCATTTCAAAAAATATATAAAGTTCTTCCCTTAGAACTAGTCCTGCTGGGCTAGTCTTTCTGGGATTTTGGTTTACGCTCCTCCACCCATTGAAAGGGCTGAAAACCCAATAGCCAGCACCAAGCACAGTTCTGCATTTTGTAGCTAGCATTGCAGATGACTTCTTGACAGTCCATCTGGTGGCACTACAGTGGGCACCCACGGGGCTATTGTTTGGGTCTATGTGATTTCCCACATTCTGTCTTTGAAGAGTGCTGTCGGAGGCCGGGCACGGCTCACGACTGTAATCCCAGCACTTTGAAGGCGGAGGTGGGCGGTCACGAGGTCAGGAGACCATCCTGGCTAACACGGTGAAACCCCATCTCTTCTAAAATAAATACAAAAATTAGCCAGGTGTGGTGGCGGGCGCCTGTGGTCCCGGCTACTCGGGAGGCTGAGGCAGGAGAATGGCGTGAACCTGGGAGGCGGAGCTTGCAGTGAGCCAAGTTCGCCCCACTGCACTCCAGCCTGGGCGACAGAGCGAGATTCCATCACAAAAAGAAAAACATTTAGTTTACAGAAAGGGGCAGGAAGCAGGGTTTGCCTCTTGGACTATAGTTTGTTGATCCAGTATTGAAGGGGTAATTTTAATTTAATAAAAGGGCTGGCCAGAGATAGGATTAAAATAAGTGAGTGTTTTAGGTGCTCAGCTTCCTTGGTTCTACCACCTTCTTTCCCTGACCCTCCTTCCCCTTCCCCCTGACCTTGGTTGGCCTTTATTCTAGAAGGGATCTGAAGCAATAGAATATAAAAAATTCACAACTGCTAAAACAGTGTTCCTTCTAGTGTAATTTTCTCCTCTTACAGACCTGTCTGTAATAAACATTATTTGAAATGCCTACTATATGCTAGGCACTATGCCTCAGCCATGGGTTCAGACATGATGGAGACAGCCTGCCTTCTGTGAGTGCACGGCCTGGGAAGGGGGCAGCTGAGAGATGCATGGCGCTGTGCCGGATAATAACAGACGTGGAAGACGAGGCAGGGGAGCCGCCTGGGGAGGGGCAGAGATGGGGATTCATCAGAGAAGGCTTTGAAGGACATCATGCCTCACCCGGATGTTGAAAGGGATTTCGCCAGGAGCACAGGGCATTGGTGGAGGGAGCCCTGGAGGGCAGTCCTCAAGGCCTCTGGATGGGGGTGTGAGAGGCACTGGGGCTGAAGCAGCATCTGGGTGTGAGGAAGTCACAGCCCATTGGCTCTCCACTGTGGTCTCAGAGCAGCCTCGGGCTAAGTGGCTGAGGCCAATCCTTTAGGAAAGGCCACCAGGCCCAGCTAATTTTTGTATTTATACTAGAGTCAGGATTTCACCATTTTGGCCAGGCTGGTCTCAAACTCCTGGCCTCAAGCTATCTCCCCGCCTCCACCTCCCTAAGTGCAGGGATCAGGGCAGGAGCCGCTGTGCTGGCCCATAGATGCCATCTTTCAACTGCCTGTATTCAGAGACTCTGTCACCTCCCCAAGCCCTTTGTGGGAGGAAAACTAGACAATGAAATCCAGCCAAACGAGATGAACTAACATTCAACATTCAAAACTCGGCCAGGCTAGGTGGCTCACATTTGTAATTTCAGCACTTTGGGAAGCCGCAATGGGCGGATCACCTGAGGTCAGGAGTTTGAGACCAGCCTGGCCAACATGGTGAAATTGTTTGAGATCAGCCTGGCCAACATGGCAAAACCCCGTCTCTACTAAAAATACAAAAATTAGCTGGTCATGATGGCGGGCTCTTGTAATCCCAGCTACTTGGGAGGCTGTGGCAGTAAAATCGCTTGAACCTGGGAGGCAGAAGCCGCGGTGAGCCAAGACCACGCCATTGCACTCCAGCCTGGGCAACAAAAGCGAAAGTCCATCTCAAAAAAAAAAAAAAAAAATCAAGAATCGAAGGCTACAGTAGTACTGGAGGAGACCTTAGAACCTATTTGCCTGTGAATTAAAGCTAAACAACTATGGAGATTGCAAGACAGAATGAGAGTGTTATAAACCCTAACAAGTAAGCAAAAGACAAACCAGGAACCTGGAGGACACAAACAGGAGCTTGGGAGGTAGCCCAGGAGAACTCAGCTCATCCTTCAGAGCAAATGAGTTGGTACTGTGCGGAATAGACACTTGGCAGGATGGAGATGAGAAATGTGAAATAGAAACTTGGAGGCCGGACGTGGTGGCTCACACTGGTAATCCCAGCACTGTGGGAGGCCGAGGTGGGCAGATCACCTGCGGTCAGACGTTCGAGACCAGCCTGGCCAACATGGCGAAACCCCGTCTCTACTAAAAACCCAAAAATTAGCCGAGCATCATAGCGCTGGCCTATAATCTCAGTTACTTGGGAGACTGTGGCAGGAGAATTGCTCGAACCTGAGAGGCGGAGGTTGCAGTGAGCCGAGATCACGCCACTGTACTCCAGCCTGGGCAACAGAGTGAGACTCCGTCTCTAAATAAATAAATAAAATAAAAAGCAACTCTTGGCCAGGCATATTGGCTCATGCCTGGAATCACAGCGCACTGGGAGGCTGACATGGGAGGGTCACTTGAGCTCAGATGTTCGAGACCCACCTGGGCAACATAGTGAGACCGTGTCTCAAAAAAAGAGATAAAAAATAAACATAGGCCAGGTGCGGGGGCTCATGCCTGTAATTTCAGCACTTTGGGAGGCCGAGGAGATCACGAGGTCAGGAGATCGAGACCATCCTGGCTAACACGGTGAAACCCCATCTCTACTAAAAATACAAAAAATTAGCCGGGCATGGTGGCGGGCGCCTGTAGTCCCAGCCACTTGGGAGGCTGAGACAGGAGAATGGTGTGAACCTGGGAGGCGGAGCTTGCAGTGAGCCGGGATCGCACTATTACACTCCAGCCTGGGCGACAGAGCAAGACTCCATCTCAAAAAAATAATAATAAAATAAAAAAATAAAAATAAAGAGGCAACTCTTTTATCATTATAAGACAGGGCAGAGGAAAAAAAAGAAAAAAGAAACAGCTCTTGTTACCAAAAAAGGTTGAAAATATCCTTTCTGTTGTCCCCGCCCACAGTGTCCTAAGCCTAGCAGGTGTCGACCTAAAGAAAGAAGCAGGGGCAAAACTCACGTGAGAAGAGCTTCTCTGGGCCAAGTTTAGAGATTGCAAGCCAGGAGCACTGACTCAAGTGGCCCCGAATATCCATGCTCTGATTAGCTGCAGTCGCAAGTGCTATTTTGTTGTTTTGTTTTTGTTTTTGTTTTGAGAAGGGGTCTCACTCTGTCACCCAGGCGGGAGTTCAGTGGTATTTTGTTGTTTTTATTTTTTTGAGAAGGGGTTTCACTCTGTCGCCCAGTCGCCCAGGCCGGAGTGCAGTAGCTCAATCTCGTCTCATTGCAAGCTCCGCCTCCTGGGTTCGGGGGATTCTCGCACCTCAGCCTCCAGAGTAGCTAGGACTTCAGGTGTGCACCACCATGCCCAGCTTTTTTAAAAAAATGTAGACATGGGGTTTCACCATGCTACTCAGGCTGGTCTCGAACTCCCGGATTCAAGCAGTCCGCCTGCCTCAGATTCCCAAAGTGCTGGGATTACAAACACGATTACTCCAGGCCTACAGGTGGGTTTAGTTTATTTTGTTTGTTTTTTGAAACAGAGTCTTGCTCTGTTGCACAGGCTGGAGTGCAGTGGCTCGATCTTGGCTCACTGCAACCTCCGCCTCCCTGGCTAAGTTTTGTATTTTTAGTAGAGACAGGGTTTCACCATGTTGGTCAGGCTGGTCTCAACCTCCTGACCTTGTGATCCACCCCCCTTGGCCTCCCAAAGTACTGGGATTACAGGCGTGAGCCACCGCGCCCAGCCTAGTTTTGTTTTCTTGAGACAGCGTCTCGCTCTGTCACCCAGACTGGAATGCAGTGGTGTGATCTCTGCTCACTGCAACCTGTGGCTCCTGAGCTTAAGTGATCCTCCCATGCTGCCCGTGTGAAAGAAAAATATTTTGGGCCCCAAAATCACTAAGGGGCCGGGCGCGGTGGCTCAACGCCTGTAATCCCAGCACTTTGGGAGGCTGAGACGGGCGGATCACAAGGTCAGGAGATCGAGACCATCCTGGCTAACACAGTGAAACCCCGTCTCTACTAAAAATACAAAAAATTAGCCGGGCGCAGTGGCGGGCGCCTGTAGTCCCAGCTACTCAGGAGGCTGAGGCAGGAGAATGGCATGAACCTGGGGGGGCGGAGGTTGCAGTGAGCCGAGATGGCGCCACTGCGCTCCAGCCTGGGCGACAGAGCGAGACTCCGTCTCAAAAAAAAAAAAAAAAAAAAAATCACTAAGGAAAAGTCAAGCTGGAAACTGCTTAAGGGAAATCTGCCTCCCATTCTATTCAAAGTCACCCTCTGCTCACTGCCATAAATGCGTATCTCATTGCCTCCTTCGGAAAGGCTAATCAGAAACTCAAAAGAATGCAGCCTGCAGTGTCTCACCTATCTGTGCCCAGCAAGCTCCCTCCCTGCTTGGAGTGTTCCTGCCTTTGCTTCAAGTTGTCCCACCTTTCCAGAAGAACCAGGGTACTTCTTACATGTATTGATTGGTGTCTCATGTCTCCCTAAAATGTATAAAACCAAGCTGTGCCCCAACCACCCTGGGGACATGTCATCAGTGCAAGGCTCTTGCATTGGTTGGAACCCTGAGAGTGCACCAGCCAGGCTGGTCTCAAATTCCCGACCTCGTGATCTAACAGCCTCGGCCTCCCAAAGTGCTGGGATTACAGGCGTGAACCACCACACCCAGCCATGCCATAGCCTTCTTGGACCAATGTTGGATTTTGGGGCTGGAGAAACCAAGAGAGGCCGTGTGGATTTTTCCCTGTTAACTGGGCTTCCAGGAAACTTACCAGTAGGCGAGATCAGTGACCGATGTGCAGGCCCAGAGAGGCGACTAGAGGCTGAGGAGCTTCCTATGTCTGGCTGCTGTGGCCTGCTCTCCGGGATGGAGGGGTGGCAGGTCCACGGGGGACGTGGACCAAAACCCCTCGCGGGTCTCAGCACTGGATGCAAGGCTCTTGCATTGGTTGGAACCCAGAGAACGCGCCAACAGACAACACGAGGCGGTGTGGAGCAACACGCTGTGTTAATGAGTGCCTGGGTGCAGACAGCCTGAGACTGAAAATGGCATCAGCCCCAAGTGAGGACAGAGCAGGGGTTTTATAGTCCTCTGTAAACAGGAATTGTCCCAGCCTGACGTGATTGCTATGTAGCACTGGGACGGCCTCCCTCTTGATCTGCGGAGGGTATGTGTCTTCCAGCCAGCTCTCTTCCTGCCTCTGCTATCTTGCTGATGCACGCTGCTGGCGCAAGTTAGGACTGGGCCTGAGGAAGAGGAGTTGTTCGTTCCCTCAAGCTTTCACGCCCCGGAGAGAATCTTTCATTCCTGTCTATTTGGTTATAAAAGAGGGAAAAGGGACGACTTTCTCAATAACTACTTCAGGTGTGACATAGGGGTGGCGTGGGCACCTTGGAAAAAGAAAAAATTTGGGGGGATTCTTGAGAGACAGGTGGGCATCCATCGTGCCGTTGTAGCAGGAGCATCGTCTGGACTGTCTGGCGGCTAACTGTAGTTTCAACAAGAGTTTTAATGACTTTCATTATCAGTGGGATAACGGGAGAAACAGGAGGAACCCAACGATGAAGATGACCGTCCCTACCAGCATTTTCAATCCTCCTAAATTAGAGAACCACCTCCTAGAAGTTTTGTTGGGTCCCCTCCCTTCAGGTTTGGCCTGGTCCGTGGGCTACTTTTCTGATGTTTGAAGCGATTTTTAGAACCGCTTTTCCATTTATCGCCTATGTTAAGATAGCAATTGGAGATATTAAACCTACCACAGGCCCCACCCTCTTCTGCTACTAAGTAGTCTAGTGCCAGCCTGTTTTGATAAATTGCCGCGTGCATTTGGGTTTGCTGTTGTGCGAGCATTTCTAGGGCTCAGGCGGTTTGGTTGGTGATTATCTCCAGAACAGCCTGTAGTCTAATTGTTCTATTTGGCGTATATATGAAAGTGTAATAACCCCACGAACCATCCTCCGCCCAGGTGGCAGGACTGTAAGGCCTGTTTCTCATCCTCTCGCCATCTTTGGCTCCCTCCTACCTCCGAGGATCGTTTTCCTCTGGTTATCATACACAGGGATTCTGAGGGTGTTGCCCGCCTGCTTTGGAAGTAAAAAGAATCCAGGTTTAACTGTGCCTAGGAAGCAAGTACCTTGCTAGTGATAGGTAGCCATGAGTAAGCCTGGGTTCCACATATCCAAAGGAATCCATCAGGGGCAGTCCATGGTAGGCTGGTGTTCATGGGATTGTCGCATGGTGCACCTAGGCAGGGCTATGCAGCATAAGGGTTAGTGGTGTTTGTACAGTACTAGGCCTTTGTGGACAAGACACAATTGAGGTAGTTTAAGTTAAAAGGAGACCAGGCTCCAGGGGATAAGCTTGGCCACCACTCAGCTCTGGAGGTGTTGACCGTTAGGGTTTGGTGACGGGTTTCACCTACGAAGCGATGGGTTTTATTGGTCCACTTGCAGGATATTCTCACTGGGT
Organism: Mandrillus leucophaeus; assembly: GCF_000951045.1. Lineage (NCBI taxonomy): Eukaryota > Metazoa > Chordata > Mammalia > Primates > Cercopithecidae > Mandrillus > Mandrillus leucophaeus. Next base: position 2,916,500 of record NW_012107474.1, on the reverse strand, counting down.
TGGTAAGTGTCCAGGACTGCGGGCGTTCCTGAGGAGTGAAAGCGAGGCTGGGGTTTTGGGATGCTAGTAAGTAAGGGGGAATGTCTGGCCCGTCCCACAGCCCCTGTTCCCTCACACGAGCTCCCTGGCATACCCAGCAATTGGACACATTCATGGTAAGCGCGATGGTTCTCCTAGATCTACAAACAGGTATTTTCCTGGCTTGGGAAGGGATGCATCTGCTTGTAGTTTTCGTGTAAAGGAATGGAAATACCGCGGGTGATTTTCAGGGGGAGTTGTTGGTTTTGAGGCTTTGGCTTTGGCTATAATCTGTTCTCTCTTTATGTCCTCGAGTACTTGAGTGTTTACTCCCCATTGTCCAATTTTGGTGAAGCAAAGCCACTGCTTCCCTTGGGGGCATATAGCCCCATTACGACTGCCAGATACTCCTGGATTCTTTACTTTATAATAACTCTTTCCTGATTCAACACATTCTTCGATTAAGGTTCCATAACAGGATCTTTCTATATGAGTATGGTAAGTAAAGGATTGTTGAATCTTTCCTCTGTAGTGGAAAGACTGATAACACGCACGGCAGCTGGGAGGGGCTGCTGCGGACAGCAGGACAGCTACTGACAGTATTAGGATCGGGGTGAGGGATATTCCTGTATTAAGACTTTTGGGTGGAAGAGAGGTATAGCAAGCGGTTGGGTAGGTACAGGCCATTCCTGGAAGCAGGTGGTTAATATTCCTTGTGTTTTGATTTTTAGGAAAAAAATGTTGGTTAATTTAAGCTTGGTAGGAGAAATTGACCTAGGCAACACTTAGCTGTTAATGTTTTGGAGGAAGAAGCAGCCTTGGGGGCGAGCTTGACCCTGGTACGATGGATCCAGTGGGGGAGTCCTTGGACTCTCACTGCAGTTAGCGTGCCAAGTACCACAGTGTAGGGGTCTGTCGACTTCGGTTGTAGCTTTTGTGAGGGTCGGGTTGGCCGATAAACACGTCTGTGCCTGCAAGACAGTTATGTTGAGAGAACAAGGTGTCGGCAGGGAGAGGCATGGCCTCATTCACTGCTTCACGAATGAAAGACCGTGTCTGGATTAAGGAGGGGAGGTAATTCCCAAGTGGCTCAGAGTCTGGTAAGGGTGGAGGCCCTAAGACAAAAGTTCGGCCATACATGATCTCAAAGGGACTCTAAAAAGAGGCTGCCTTTGGTGTTGCCAGCGTCTCATGAGGGCGAAAGGGAGATTTCTCGGCCACGACTGGCAGGTTTCTAGAGTGAGCTTGGTGAGTTGGGCTTTAAGGACAGAGTTGACCTTTTCAACTTTGCCTGAAGATTGAGGCCTGTAGGGTGTGTGGAGAACCCATTTTATTCCCAAGGATGTAGAGACGCCTTGGGTAATTTGGCTGATAAAGGCAGGCCTGTTATCGGACTAGATGGATACTGGGAGTCCGAAACGGGGAATTATATGCATGATGAGAGTTTGTGTGATGACATTTGCACCTTCTGAAGTTGTTGGGAACGCTTCTCCCCACCCGGAGAAAGTACAAAGACTAGAAGGTAGCGGAGTCGTTTATCAGGCGGCATGTGAGCGAAGTCTACCTGCCAATCTTGCCCAGGTGCCTGGCCCTGGGCTTGGCGGGTAGGAAAAGGCAGCTGCCAGAGGGAACCTGGGGTGACACTGAGCGGCAGATAGAGCAGGACTGGGTAATCTCTCGAACACAGCTGGAAAGATGAGGACAAGTGAGGACAGGGCGGAGAAGTTGCAGGAGAGGTGTGTGTCCGACATGGAAAGAGTTGTGGAGGCTTTAGAGGACAGGGATTGTTTGAGAGTGAGGAAGAGCGAAATGGCGTTCCTTGACACACTGTGGTCCTTGTTTTTGAAGGTTTTGGGCTCGGTAGTCCTTTTCTTCTGGGGAGTAAAGAGGAGAGAAGGCGGGCAGAGACAGAAACTGGCTTTGCACGGGTTGTAGGGCTGTTTGTTTGGCTACTCTATCTGCTAAAGCATTTCCGGCCAGTGTAGGATTGTCTGGGGTTTGGTGGCCCCTGCAGTGATGATGGTGTTTCTGCGGGGGCCTGGCAGCCTGAAGGAGCTTGCTGATGACAGAGCCATGAATGACACGGGTGGTGTTTGCAGTTAGGAAACCCCGTTCTTTCCAGATGGACCAGTGTGAGTGCGCTACGTGGACGCATAATGAGAATCTGAATATATATTGATCTGTTGTCCGGCTGCTCAAGAGCTCGAGTGAGGACGATGAGTTCAGCCTTTTGGGAGGTGGCACCTAGGGGAGCGGACTGACTTCAACAGTGTGGGCAGGTGCCACTATAGCATAGCCAGCATGTCGGCGTCCTTGATGTAGGAAGGAGCTGCCAACTACAAACCAAGTACAGGAGGCATCTGGAAGGGGCTGGTCTGTTAGGTTTGGAAAAGGTACAAGAAAGGTTTGAACGGTGTCCACACACAAATGTGCAGGGTCTTGGAAGGTAGTTGCTTCAGGTAAGAGCGTGGCCGGATTTAGATGGGAGCTGGTTAGCACGATGATTTGGGGGGTTTCTGTGAATAAAGCGTACAGTTGGAGGAGCCGTGGGGCAGAGATAAGACTTAGTACACTGCGGTGAGCTAGCGAGTCTTTGATGTTATGGGTTGAATAAACTGTTAGGTTGGCATGGAGAGATAGTTTTCGGCTGTCACGGGTGAGGACAGCAGCTGCCACCAGTGCTTGGACGCAGGCAGGCCATCCGAGAACTGTGGTTTCCAGCTGTTTAGAGAGGTAGACAACAACCTGGAGGGTGGATCCCTTAGACTGGGTTAGAACATGTAGTACAACTCCACACCGTTCATCGGTATAGAGGAAGAAAGGTTTGGTGAGGTCTGGGAAGGTGAGGATGGGGGCTGAGGTGAGAGCCTTCTGGAGTAGACAGAAAGGCTGGGTAATAGGCTGTGCAGGGTTTAAAGGCTCATGGAGAGGGCCTTTAGCAGCTTGGTATAACAGTTTGGCAAGTAGAGCGAAGGAGGGAACCCAGAGCCTAAAATATCCTGCTAGTCCTAGAAAAGAGAATTTCTTCCTTAGTTTAGTGGAGGCGGGAGGGGCTGGAGGAGGGATATGTAGTCAGTTGTGAGGCCTCAGGTTCATGGGGTAAGAGCTAGCCCTAGATAGGTGTCTGAGGGGGTACATACTTGTGCTTTTTTAGAGGAGACCCGATACCCCCGCCCTGCCAGTACGTTTAAAAGAGAGAGTGTGGGCGCTGCAGTCTCTTTGAGAGGGGCTACACAGGAGCCCATCATCAAGGAGAGTGGACAGTTTTAGGGCTAAGGCACAGAGGTCGCGAGCAAGGGCCTGTCCAAAAAGGTGGGTGCCGTCTCTAAAACCTTGAGATAGTATATGCACCAGGTGAGCTGATGTGAAAGGTGGGTGTTGGGGTCTTCCCACATAACAGCAAAGAGGTCTTGAGAATCAGGGTGCAAAGAAATTGTGGGAAAAAAAGCATCCTTTAGGTCTGGGACAGAAAAATGGGTGATATTGGAGGGAATTGCAGAAAGTAAAGTGTATGGGTTAGGAAATACTGGACATACTGGGAGTACAGCTTGGTTAATGAGCCTGAGGTCCTGGACTAAGCAATAAGTTCCATCTGGCTTTTTAACAGGTAGAATTGGTGTGTTAAAAGGGGAGTTTGTTGGGCAGAGTAGTTGACAGGCGAGGAGGTGAGAAATGATAGGCTTTAGGCCTGTAAGAGCTGCATGGGGGATTAGATACTGCTTCTGTGACAGGAACTGGGTGGGGTTTTTGAGGGTAATGCGGAAGAGGTTGTGGTATTTTGCCACTGAGGGTGTGGAAGTATCTCAAACAGCGGGGATAACTACGGATGGGGCATTAGGAAAGGTGACATGTTTTAAGGTGGGAGGTTGGAGGAGTAGAAGAAAGTTAGATGGCCCGGAGGGGTCTGGGTGGATGTGTTGGGTACTATGGGGAACATGGAAGTGGAAAGTGGTGTGGAGTTTTGAAAGGATGTCTCTGCCTAGAAGCGGAGTTGGGCATGAGGGCAGGACTAAGAGTGAGTGAAGGGAAAGGTGTGAAGGGAGCAGAAAAGTGGAGGCGGCGCTCGCGGTTTGGAGACTTGTCCTTCAATTCCCCCAACAGAGACCTGAGGACTCAGTGGGTCCTGAAAAATTAGGTAAAGCAGAGTAGGTTGACTTGATATTAATTTTAAAAACATACTGGGCTACCTGCCACCATCAGGGTTAGCCTTGGCTCAGATGAAGCGACGGTAGTTGCCGGGGTGTCCGTTCCAGGGCACCGTCAGTCTTCAGCAGCAAGGCCGATGAGCTCGAGTAGGTGTTGGCCAGCTCAGGAAGGGATGGGGGCGGTCCTTGCAGGGGCCGCTCACAGTCCAACTTCCAGTGGTGTCCTCCGCAGAGGGGGCACTGCCTGGTGGGCTTACCTGGGTTTGGGCATTGTCTGGACCAGTGGCCTTCATTGCCGCACTTGAAACAGGCGCCAGGTGGAGGTGGATTGCTAGGAGGCTCCCGTGTGGCGCTGCGGCCCCACGGGCCTGCAGGGCCCCGATGGCGGAGGCAACCATTTGAAACTCTGCCTGTTTTTGCCTTTTACTTTCCTGATAATGACTGTTAAAGACTTTGAAGGCTAAATTTAGAAGGCCTCATTGTGGGATTCAATTGAGGGTCATCGTCAAGCTTCTGAAGCTTGTGCCGGATATCAGGGATGGGTTGGGAGATGAACCGAACGTTTAAGAGAGTGGTTCCTTCTGGGCTGGCTGGGTCTAGGTTGGTATATTTTCTCGTGGCTTCAGTTAAACAAGAGAGGAAAAAGGGCTGGGTGTTTGTCAGGACCCTGGGTGATTTCTGAAAGTTTTTCATAGTTTACCGCTTTGTGGGCACCCTTTTTGAGTCCTGCAAGGAGACAATCGTGGTCTCGGTGGCAGCGTCCAAAGGCCCCACCTTGATGATCCCAGTGGGGGTCCTGGCTGGGGACTACCTCTGCACCAGTAGGCTGGGCAGGAGCTTGGTGATAATTGTATCAGCCTGTGTCTGAGCTAGGGTCCAGATACGTCCCAGTCTTCCGGGGTGAGGGTGGAAGAGAGGATAACATAGAGGTCATGCCAAGTTAGTTCATAAGCCTGGGTGAGGTACTGAAACTCTATAATTTTTATATTATAAAATTTTTATGGCAGGGTCTTCTGGAAATGAACCTAGTCTTTTGTGAATTCGAGAGAGATCAGTGAGGGAGAACGGAACACGAACTCTAACAATACTTTCAGTTCCTGCGACTTCCCCAAGGGGGCGTGCTAGCACAGACGCTGAAGTAAGGGTGGGGCTTGGGCCAAAAATGATGCCTGAACCAGTAAGGGCGGGAGAGAAAGAAAAACCGGAAGTGGCTCCTGCTGAGGGTTTGAAGGGGGAAGGGGGGTTGAGTTAATAGGCAGCAGAGGACAGATAGGAGCCTAAGGTGGCGGGGTGGGTTTGCAGGCCTCAGGAGAGGGCGGCGAGGGAGGAGAATGGGTACAGGCAGTGCTAGAATTGTCCTGAGGAGAGGATGGTGTAGGAAAAGAAGTGGATACTCTTGGAGGCGGTGCTGGCTGGGAAGACAAAGAGGAGGCTTGGGGGGTTAAAGAAGACGGTTGAGAGGAAGAGGTAGGAGCAGGGACGGGTGGACAGCAGTCTGCTGGATGTAACAGGGAAAAAGAGGTAGGGTTGGGAGGAGAAAGGTGATCAGGGCAGCAAGAATGGAGGAGGAGGATTTGAACAGGTGAGCAAGAATTGGAGAGGTCGGGTTTTAATCTGAGTGCGAAAAAGGCCTGGATATAAGAAATTTCTCCCCATTTTTCCAATCGTCAGCAATAATTCCTTAAGTCAGTCAAAATTGTAAAGTCGTATGTTCTATTTGCGACCCATTTGAACCCATTTTTCAATTCGTACTGTGGCCAGACTGAATTGCAAAAAAAGAACAAGGTGCTGAGAGGAGTATCTTATCTGAGGCCTAAGGTTTGCAGGTTTTTCATGAGGCAACCTAAAGGGCTGTCCTTTGGAATGCAAGACTAGGAATTTCCCATAACTGAGGGTAGGCTCAAGAGAACAGGGAAAAGCAGACCTTCCTGGACAGCCGGAGGGAGACGATAAAAGGGGCAATTGTCACCACTGCCTTCTTAATTCCCAGAACGGGATCAAATGGCATAGAGGCGTCCCCCTAAGACCAGATGATCAGCGAGTGCCTGGCAGATGCTGTAGCCTTTTTTTTTTTTTTTTTTTTTTTTTTTTT
>NW_012107474.1:2908265-2908635 GCF_000951045.1 Mandrillus leucophaeus | reverse complement strand
ACAAATTCTACAAATTTAGAAACATGAGTGTAATGAGTGAAGCAGGTATTCAGGGACTAAATGACTAAACAATTGCACTAGGCATGGGTAGAGGGGACGAGTGAAGTCCCCAACTGAGGTCTCTGTGCAAGCCTAGCAGAGCACAGAACGCTCTGGGCTATCTTTTCACCCAGGGAATACAGGGGGCAGGACAAATCTAGGGGCATAGACAAGCTGGGGATGGCTGCACCTCGTCGAGTGACTGACACAGGCAGCCAGTGTGTGAGCCCAAAGCGTCCCAGACACCTCTCAGCCAATGTGGAAAGTTTATTTTGCCAAGTTTACAGATGCACCTGTGACAGCCTCAGGAGGACCTGAGGACATGTGCCCA
>NW_012107474.1:2904500-2908121 GCF_000951045.1 Mandrillus leucophaeus | reverse complement strand
GGGATTTCACCATCTTGGCCAGGCTGGTCTCGAACTCCTGACCTCGTGATCCAGCAGCCTCGGCCTCCCAAAATGCTGGGATTACAGGCGTGAGCCACCATGCATAGTCATGATATAGCCTTCTTGGACCAACATTGGATTTTGGGGCCAGAGAAACCAAGAGAGGCCATGTGGATTTTTCCCTGTTAACTGGGCTCCCAGGAAACTTACCAGTAGGCGAGATCAGTGACCAATGTGCAGGCCCAGAGAGGCGACTAGAGGCTGAGCAGCTTCCTGTGTCCGGCTGCTGTGGCCTGCTCTCCGGGATGGAGGGGTGGTAGGTGCATGGCGGACGTGGACTGAAGCCCCTCGCAGGTCTCAGCACTGGATGCAAGGCTCTTGCATTGGTTGGAACCCTGAGAACTCGCAAACAGACAACACGAGACAGTGTGGAGCAAAACGCTGTTTTAATGAGCGCCTGGGTGCAGACGGTCTGAGGCCGAAAATGGATCAGCCCCAAGTGAGGACAGAGCAGGGGTTTTATAGTCCTCTGTAAACAGGAATTGTCCCAGCCTGACGTGACTGCTATGTAGCACTGGGACAGCCTCCCTCTTGATCTTCAGAGGGTATGTGTCTTCCAGCCAGCTCTTTTCCTGCCTCTGCTATCTTGCTGCTGGCGCTCGTTTGCGCCTTAGGACTGGCCTGAGAAGGAGGAGTTATTCATTCTCTCAAGCTTTCAGGCCCAGGGGAGAATCTTTCAATCAGGACTTCCTGAGGCGGTGTTCCGGGTGCGTACCCGACCTTGGCAAAATAAACTTGTCACGGGTGCATGCCCAACCTTGGCAAAATAAACTTTCTAAATTAACAGAGACCTGTCTCAGATTTTCCAGGTTCACACCCAAAATGATCTCAAACTCCTGGCCTCAAGTAATCTATCTGCCTTGGCCTCCCAAAGTGCTGGGATTACAGGTGTGAGCCATTGTGCCTGGCCTCAAGTGGGATTTTTTTTTTTTTTTTTTTTTTTTAAATTCTGAGACAGAGTCTAACTCTATTGCCCAGGCTGGAGTGCAGTGGTGAAATCTTGGCTCAGTGCAACCTCCATCTCCCGGGTTCAAGGAATTCTCCTGCCTCAGCCTCCCAAGTACCTGGGACTACATGTGCACACCATTACGCCCAGCTAATTATTATTGTTTTTGTAGAGATGGGGTTTTGCCATGTTGGCCAGGCTGGTCTCAAAGTCCTGACCTCAAATGACCTCAAATGATCCAGCCTGCCTTGGCCTCACAAAGTGCTGAGATTATAGGCATGAGCCACCACACTCACCCACAAATGGGTTTGTAAAGGAAAAAAGAGGCACTTGCTAAATTGCTCGCCAACAATTTACATTAAAATACAAAAACAATTTATTTTCTTGTTCTTTGTATCACAAATTCTACAAATTTAGAAACATGAGTGTAATGAGTGAAGCAGGTATTCAGGGACTAAATGACTAAACAATTGCACTAGGCATGGGTAGAGGGGACGAGTGAAGTCCCCAGCTGAGGTCTCTCTGTGCAAGCCTAGCAGAGCACAGAACGTTCTGGGCTATCTTTTCACCCAGGGAATACAGGGGGCAGGACAAATCTAGGGGCATAGACAAGCTGGGGATGGCTGCACCTCGTCGAGTGACTGACACAGGCAGCCAGTGTGTGAGCCCAAAGCGTCCCAGACACCTCTCAGCCAATGTGGAAAGTTTATTTTGCCAAGTTTACAGATGCACCTGTGACAGCCTCAGGAGGACCTGAGGACATGTGCCCAAGGTGGTCGGGTACACTTGCTTTCATACATGTTAGGGAGACATGAGACATCAATTAATATGTGTGAGGCCAGCCATGGTGGCTCACGCCTGTAATCCCAGCACTTTGGGAGGCCGAGGTAGGCGGATCACCTGAGGTCAGGAGTTTGAGACCAGCCTGGCCAACATAGTGAAACCCCATCTCTACTAAAAATAAAAAATTAGCCAGGTGTGGTGTCGGGTGCCTGTAGTCCCAGCTACTTGGGAGGCCAAGGCAGGAGAATCGCCTGAACCTGGGAGGTGGAGGTTGCGGCGAGCCAAGATGGCGCCACTGCACTCCAGCCTGGACAACAGAGTGAGACTCCATCTCAAAAAAAAAAAAAAAAAAAAAAAAAGGTTGCATTCTTTTGAGTCCTTGATCAGTCTTCCACTGAATACACAATTGAGTCTGGTTCAGTGAATCTGCATTTTTACATAAACAATAGGGCAGAGGAAGCCATCAGATGTGCGTTTGTCTCAGGGGAACCTCAGAGGGATGACTGAGTTGTCTGTCGGTTGTCCACAGGAATTTCCTTATGAGCAAATTGTGAAGGAGATACATATTTTCTTATCTTTGTACCTATTTTATTTAGGAGTAGAATGGGAGGCAGTTTTCCTAACATGGTTCCCAGCTTGACTCTTCCCTTGGCTTAGTGATTTGGGGGTCCCGAGATTTATTTTCCTTTCACAGGTGTCTTGAAACTGCCTTTGAAAAATGGTGACAGTCGGAGAAATCTGGCAGAGTAGACTCCACCTTGCTTCTGAATCTCTAGCGGTTCTTGCTCATTCCTGGGCGTAGGCCAAGCTAACCATGGAGGAATTTCGTTTGTAATTCAACTTGAAATCAAGGATGTTAATAGTCCCTTCCTGACACTAACACCCTCCTTGCTCAGGGACCAAAAGCTGCCTTTCAAAGACTAATGAAAGGCCACAAGAATAATATTATGGGACAGGCCTGAATAAATGTAGGTGTAATTTCTTTCTTTCTTTCTTTCTTTTTTTCCTTTTGAGACAAAGTCTCGCTCTGTCACCCAGGCTGGAGCACAGTGGCACTATCTTGGTTCACCACAATCTCCACCTCCCAGGTTCAAGCAATTCTCCTGCCTTAGCCTCCCGAGCAGCTGGGACTACAGGCGCATGCCACCGTGCCCGGCTAATTTTTGTATTTTTAGTAGTAACGGGGTTTCATTATGTTGGCCAGGCTGGTCTTGAACTCCGGACGTCGTGACCTGCCCGTCTCTGCCTCCCAAAGTACTGGGATTACAGGCATGAGCCACCGTACCCAGGAGTGTAGTTCCTTTCTTTTTCTTTTCTTTTTTTTTTTTTATTTTTTTCAGACAGCGTCTCACTCTGTTGCTTAGGCTGGAGTGCAGTGGTATAAACTTGGCTCACTTGCAACCTCCATCGCCTGAGCTCAGTATCTGGGACCACAGGCGCGTGCCACCACGCCCAGCTAAGTTTTTGTAGTTTTTATAGAGATGGGGATTTCGCCTTGTTGTTCAGGCTGGTCTGGAACTCCTGGGCTCAAAGGATCCTCCCACCTTGGCCTCCCGAAGTGTTGGGATTACAGGCGTGAGCCACTATACTGGGCCTGTAATGCTTTACTGACCAGGAACCAGAGGCGGCTGGATTTGTGACTTCCTCATTTGCTCCAATAGATAACATCACTGTTGTAGAACCTATGTCATGCGCGTCCCTGTGAAGAGACCACCAAACAGGCTTTGTGTGAGCAATAAAGCTTTTTAATCACCTGGGTGCAAGCGGGCTGAGTCCGAAAAGAGAGTCAGCAAAGAGAGTCAGCGAAGGGAGATAAGGGTGGGGCCGTTTTA
>NW_012107474.1:2897596-2899883 GCF_000951045.1 Mandrillus leucophaeus | reverse complement strand
TGGAAACGTGGGGAGAGTGGCTGACCAGAGGGAAGCGTCTTTGTACTTCCGAGTCAGTCAAGGCCTGACCCGCAGATCCGCATGGCAGGATCCTTCTGGAGGCTCCCCAGGGCCACAGAGCAGCTTCCTGTGCCACCGGTTGTCTGTTCCCATGATGCCAGCCCAGCGGGGAGCAGGACCACTGCTCTGAGGGATGAGGGCCTACTGCTCCACACTGGCACCCACTAGTCTTTTTCTTCTATGTTTTTAGAAATGAGGTCTCACCATGTCGTCCTGGCTGGAGTACAGTGGCATGATCACAGCTCACTTACGATCTCAGACTCCTGAGCTCCAGTGATCCTCCTGCCTGTGAAGGGAAGATAAATCTTGCCCCTCCCCCTACCCCAAAGCACTAAGCTAAAAGGAAAAGTCAAGCTGGGAACTGCTTAGGGCCAATCTGCCTCCCATTCTATTCAAAGTCACCCCTCTGCTCACTGAGATAGATGCGTATCTGATGGCCTCCTTTGGAAAAGCTAATCAGAAACTCAGAGGAATGCAGCCTCCCCCTCTCACCTACCTGCGACCTGCAAGCCCCCTCCCGCTTCCAGTCTTCCTGCCTTTGCTTCAGGTTGTCCTGCCTTCCAGACCAAACCAATGTACGTCTTATCTATATTGATTGACGTCTCATGGCCCCCCAAAATGTCTAAAACCAAACTGTGCCTCGACCACCTTGGGCACGTGCTGTCAGGACCTCCTGAAGCTGTGTCGCGGGTGAGTCCTCCACCTTGGAAAAATAAACTTTCTAAATTAACTGAAACCTGCCTCAAATTTTCAGGGTTCACATGCCTTAGCCTCCTGAGTAACTGGGACCATAGGCACGTGCCATCGTGCCCGACTAATTTTGTTGTTGCTGAGACAGAGTCTAGCCAGGCTGGTCTCCAACTGCTGGGCTCAAGCGATCTTCCCGCCTCTGCCTCCCGAAGTGCTGGGATTACAATCACGAGCCACCACGCCCGGCCTTCTTTTTCTCTTTCCAGCACTGGCTTTGAAATCTTACGAAATCCAAACGGATGGGAGCCTAGGCTCACAAGTATGTCTTGATGGTTTTAGTTCATCAGAACCCTTGCCAAGACATTTATTTTTAAATGTACGGCTTAAAATATATCATCCTCGGCTCTGAGCCAATGAGAGGAAGCCAAGGTAAAACACTCTCTTCTCCGGGACATATGGAAAGTCGCTGCCGCCAGAGTAAGGGAGAAATTCTGGAAAGGACGTTCTAGTGCAGCAGGCAAAGTTTCATGGCACCAACAGCTATTTTCCAGGAAAAAGATCTTTATGGAGTTTATGGAAAAAAGAAAGGGGGAAAAAACGTTTCTGCAAACTGACCTAAGCCCTGGGAATCTGAACGTTCCCATCTGAGGAAAGGGAAGGGGGAGTCCAGGGGCCTCTGCAGGACACAAGTGCAATGTTAACCTGCTGCTCTCAGCGAGGCTTCTCTGCATGGAGGAGCCCTTCCTTGGCCTGAGTGGTACTTAGAAGCAGGCCCTTGTCTTTCTTTTTTTTTTTTTTTTGAGACAGGGTCTCACTCTGTCCCCGAGGCTGGAGTGCAGTGGCATGACCTTGGCTCACTGCAACCTCCACCTCCCAGGTTCAAGCGATTCTCCCACCTCAGCCTCCCAAGTAGATGGGACCACAGGCGTGCACCACCACGCGCAGCTCATTTTTGTATTTGTTGGTAGAGACGGGGTTTCACCATGTTGGCCAGACTGGTCGCAAACTTCTGACCACAAGTGATCTTCCCAACTCAGCTTCCCAAAGTGCTGAGATTTCAGGCGTGAGCCACCGCGCCCGGCCAAGGCCCTTGTCTTTCTCATGGCTTTAGTTTCCACCCTTCCTCCCTTTTCCTTGTGCCACCGAGCACTTTAAAAATCCTGATTGTGTCACCAGAGTTGCAAACTAAGGCATCTACTTGCAGAAGTCAGCCTAAGCCAGCTCATGGGGCTTGAAGTTTTTTTGCTTTTTGTTTTTTGTTTTTTGAGACGAAATTTTGCTCTTGTTGCCCAGGTTGGAGTACAATGGCGCTCATTGCAACCTCTGCCTCCCGAGTTCAATCAATTCTCCTGCCTCAGCCTCCCGTGTAGCTGGGATTACAGGTATGTGCCACCACGCCCAGCTAATTGTTTTAGTATTTTTAGTAGAGACGGGATTTCTCCATGTTCATCAGGCTGGTGTCGAACTCCCAACCTCAGGTGATCCACCCACCTCGGCCTCCCAAAGTACTGGGATTGAAGGCGTGATCACCGTGCCC
>NW_012107474.1:2894318-2896101 GCF_000951045.1 Mandrillus leucophaeus | reverse complement strand
AGCCCTGGGAAGTCTCAGCCTCACTTTACCCAGCCCCTGTTCAAGATTGAGTTGCTCTGGTTCACACGCCTCTGACACTCAAACACTCTCACACGAGCAGGTGAGCGGCTTTATGACACCCTGGCTGGAGAATTCCCTCTCCAAATCACAGTTCTGTTCTCAGCCTTTTGTGCATAGGCCACTCTGATTTGCTCCCCGACCCCCAACCCCCACCAAGGAAAACAGACTTTGGGCTGGGTGCGGTGGCTCACACATGTCATCTCAGCACCTTGGGAGGCCAAGGCAGGTGGATCATCTCAGGTCAGGAGCTTGAGACCAGCCTGGCCAACATGGTGAAATCCTATCTCTACTAAAGGTTGTAGTGGGTGCCTGTAATCCCAGCTACTCGGGAGGCTGAGGCAGGAGAATCCCTTGAACCTGGGAGGTGGAAGCTGCAGTGAGCAGGGATCATGCCACTGTACTCCAGCCTGGGTGACAGAGGGAGACTCCGTGTCAAAAAACAAAAACAGGGTTGGGCGTGGCAGCTCATGCCCGTAATCCCAGCACTTTGGGAGGCCAAGGCTGGCAGATCGCCTGAGGTTGGGAGTTCGAGACCAGCCTGACCAACATGGAGAAACTCTGTCTCTACTAAAAATACAAAATTAGCCAAGTGTAGTGGCGCACGCCTGTAATCTCAGCTACTCGGGAGCCTGAGGCAGGAGAATCACTTGAAGCTGGGAGGCGGAGGTTGTGGTGAGCCAAGATGGTGCCATTGCACTCCAGCCTGGGCAACAGAATGGAACTCCATCTCAAACAAAAACAAAAACAAGACTTTGTAAATAGAAAGATTTAAAGAAAGGTAAGAATTTTGAGGCCGATAGATTTCACGTGCCCGGGGCCCAGTCTTCTTTCTTCCTGGACTCCTTCCCAATCCGCCTGGATCCTCTTGTCACCATCGCCCCTGCTCACAATGAACGATTTCCTCACTGGGAATATCACAAGGACTGTAGACGCTGCCAGAATTCCTTGGCACAAAACTCCTCTCTGAGTCAGAGCCTAACGCCGTTAGCGAGGGAAGAACAGCTGCAAGGGCCACACATCTGCGAGTCATTTGAAAATTTTATGATGAATAAAAACTATCCATTACACAGACTCATACATTATATATTAACCTAACATGTCTGCAACTGCACTGCTAACCGTCTCTTTTGGTATTTTTTTCTAATGATACCCCAACTCCAACAATAAATTCAAAAATCTGAAACTTTGACTATCTAGTAGCACTACGTGCCATTTCCTAGTCCTATTCCTATTCCATCTTTGGAGTAGCCATTCATTCCCTTATTCCTTCACTTTCTTAATAAACTTGGTTTCACTTTACTGACTGGCCCTGAATTTTTTGCACGAGATCTAAGAACCCTCTCTTGGGGTCTGGATCTGGACCCCTTTCCTGTAACATAAGGGTCCCTTCACCACCCTTGTGGCATCCCAGGATCACCCTGACCTCTAGGCAGTGTGGCTCAAGCTGGACTGAGTGGAAGAGCCACCCAAGGTGTTCAGTTTTACAAGAAGAATCATCAATAGAGCATTCACCGAAGGGACAGAAGAGAAGTGGAAACCCTCAGGGTGCTGAGAGTGTGGTAAGAGAACGATGCTGCCGGGCGCGGTGGCTGACGCCTGTAATCCCAGCACTTTGGGAGGCCAAGGCGAGCGGATCACGAGGTCAGGAGATCGAGACCATCCTGGCGAACACGGTGAAACCCTGTTATCTTCAGGTTATCTTCAGGCCAGATCAGGACATGGG
>NW_012107474.1:2890785-2891868 GCF_000951045.1 Mandrillus leucophaeus | reverse complement strand
GTTTCACTCTTGTTGCTCAGGCTGGAGTGCAATGGTGCAATCTCGGCTCACTGTAACCTCCACCTCCCAGGTTCAAGTGATTCTCCTGCCTCAGCCTCCAGAGCAGCTGGGATTACAGGCATGTGCCACCACACCTGGCTAATTTTTTTGAGCCATGGCGCTCGGTCTAATTTTGTATTTTTAGTAGAGATGGGATTTCTCCATGTTGGTCAGGCTGATAATCCACCTGCCTCAGCCTCCGAAAGTGCTGGGATTACAGGCATGAGCCACTACGTTCAGCCAGCTGCATTCTTACATATTTTAAATTCTCTTTCTTTTTTTTTTGAGTCTCGCCCTGTCACCCAGGCTGAAATGCAGTGGTGTGATCTCGGCTCACTGCAACCTCCGCCTCCCAGGTTCAAGCGATGCTCCTGCCCCAGCCTCCCAAGTAGCTGGGATTACAGGTGCCTGCCACCACACCCAGCTAATGTTTGTATTTTTAATAGAGATGTGGTTTCACTATGTTGGTCAGGCTGGTCTCGAACTCTTGACTTCCTGATCCGCCTGCCTCAGCCTCCCAAAGTCCTGGGATTACAGGCATGAGCCACCATGCCCAGCTACATATTTTAAGTTCTAACTAAAGGTTTCTCCACACACAGTGAACCGTTACCTACCTGATGAGTGTGCAGACTGCAGCCTACTCTTGCCCTGATCACCAAGCCTCAGCCCTCAGCCCTCAGCTGTTCAGCCCTCAGCCCTCAGCTGTTCAAACCGTATTTCAATAAGGCAGATGCCAGTTGTAGCTGTAACCAATTTGGCTCTTTTTTTTTTCTAAGAGGTGGGGGTCTCACTGTGTTGTCCAGGCTCAGCCTCCCATAGTGTTGGGATTCCAGGCATGAGCCACCGCGCCTGGCCTACTGGCTGGTTCTGTGCCTCACTTCTGTTTCCTGTGTGCCACTTTCCTTCCACTTTCCTTCTCTTGTCCACAAATCTTGCCTGACCACACGGCAGCCCTGGAGTCACTCTGAACATGCCCAGTTCTGGGTGCACCCGATTCTTAACTCAAACTAAATTCTGTTACATTTAACTTTTTTTTTTTTTTTT
>NW_012107474.1:2889588-2890735 GCF_000951045.1 Mandrillus leucophaeus | reverse complement strand
CCACCACACCTGGGTAATTCTTGCATTTTTAGTAGAGATGGGGTTCTCCATGTTGGTCAGGCTGGTCTCGAACACCTGACCTCAGGTGATCCACCTGCCTGGGCCTCCCAAAAGTGCTGGGATTACAGGCGTGAGCCATCACACCTGGCAAGATTGATTTTTAAACTTTGGAGACCTCGGGCCTCTGTGTTCCCCAGGATGTATGTCATGCCAAGGGCCCGTGGCGCAGATGGCCTGCCTGGCCAAGGGAACCTCGCCTCTGCCTTCTCTCCTAGGAGACTTCCACTCGCCCTGTCCCCATCCACCTGGCATTGGTCATCTCTGTGACAAGTGTCAATGCTGGGCAGGGGTGGGGCTGCCTCCTGCCCCCTCCCCATTACTGTGGGTCGAGGGGCCAATGGGATACTGAATGTACCTGCAGACCAGCACCTCGGAGGGCACTTTAGCAAGGCACTGTCTCCAAGCCAGGGCCAAGGGATCTTGCCGGGTCCCTGGGGTTAGCAGCAGCTGGGAGCCCACAAAATGCAGGACCGGGGGAGCAGTTACCCCAACCCAGGGTGGTAGGTAAATGGAAGGAGCTGCACCCAGGTAGGCCCAGCATAAATCCCTGGCCTCACTTTCCTGGGAGCCTCCGCCAGGAGGCAGGAGGGGGAGGCAGACATAGAAAGCACCAGCATTGCTTCAGCTTCTCTGGGAACCAGGACAGCTCTGTGAACTCCTCCACAAAATAGGGGGCTCTCCTCTAAGAAGTGGGCAGAGGCGGGCGCGGTGGCTCACACTTGTAATCCCAAACTTTGGGAGGCTGAGGCAGGTGGATCATTTGAGGTCAGGAGTTCAAGACCTGCCTGACCAACATGGCAAAACCCGTCTCTATTAAAAATACAGAAAAATTAGCTGGGTGTGGTGACACATGTCTGTAGTTCCAGCTACTTGGGATGCTGAGGCAGGAGAATCACTTGAACTGGGAGGAAGAGGTTGCAGTGAGCCAAGATCATGCTACTTCACTCCAGCCTGCATGACTGAGTGAGACTCCATCTTAAAAAAAAGAGAGTGGACTACACCCCCTTTCTAGGGGCAGCTGTTGCCTCTGAGGACACTAAGGGTATTTTCATTTATTAGCTTCTCTGTTTTTTTTTTTTTTTTTTTT
>NW_012107474.1:2878024-2888045 GCF_000951045.1 Mandrillus leucophaeus | reverse complement strand
TTTTTTTTTTTTTTTTGGAGACAGGGTCTCACTCTGTCACCCAGGCTGGAGTGCAGTGGCGCGATCTCAGCTCACTGCAACATCTGCCCCCGGGTTCAACTGATTCTTCTATCTCAGCCTCCCAAGTAGCTGGGACTACAAGCGTATGCCACCACGCCCCCTCTTTTTTTTTTTTTGGCGACAGAATTTCACTCTTTTTGCCCATGCTGGAGTGAATGGCGCGATCTCGGCTGACCGCAACTTCTGCCTCCTGGGTTCAAGCGATTCTCCTGCCTCAGCCCTCCGAGTAGTTGGGGTTACAGGCATGCACCACCATGCCCAGCTAATTTTGTATTTCTTAGTAGAGACAGGGCTTCTCCATGTTGGCCAAACTGGTCTCAAACTCCCGACCTCAGGTGATCCACCTGCCTTGGCCTCTCAAAGTGCTGGGATTTCAGGTGTGAGTCACTGCGCCTGGCCATTTTTTTTTTTCTTTTTTTTGTATTTTTAGTAGAGACAGAGTTTCACCATGTTGGCTGTGCTGGTCTTGAACTCTGGACCACAAATGATCCAACCACCTTGGTCTCCCAAGTTACTGGAATTACAGGCATGAGCCACCGAGTCTGGCCTAAGGATTTTATTTTAACAGCTTCTATAGCTGAACTTTTAACAGTGTGTGTTATTTAATAAAATGTAATACGACTGTTTTAAACATAAATCAATAACAGTGCTAACACAAGGAGATACACTTGGGCTAACAGCCCATCCCTGGCACAGGAAGAGCCTCCTGTCTCTGCTTAAAGACTGGCTTGGGAATTCACACAGCCTGTGTGGCTACAGAGAGAGGACCCGAGGACCCCTGGACACCGTGATGGGAGCTGAGGGTGGCTGTAGGAGTAACAGTCACTGATATGGTTTAGCTGTGACCTCACCCAAATCTCATCTTAAACTGTAACTCCCATGTATTGTGGGAGGGACCTTGAATCCCACAATACATGGGAGTTACAATTTAATACCTCCCATGTATTGTGGGAGGTAATTGAATCGTGAGAGTGGTTCTTTCCCATGTTATTTTCCTGATAATGAATAAGTCTCATAAGATCTGAAGGTTTTGTAAAGGGGAGTTTCCCTGTACAAGCTCTCTTCTCTTGTTTGCCGCCCTGTGGGACATGTCTTTCCCCTTCCACCATGATTGTGAGGCCTCTCAGCCATGTGGAACTGTGAGTCCATTAAACCTTTCTGTTTTGTAAATTGCTCGGTCTTGGTATGTCTTAATCAGCATCATGAAAACAGACTAATACAATCACCAACCAGGAAGCTCATCTATGAGCTGTAGTTTATCGGGGCTCATACCACAACATGATGAATGGAATCACTGGCCACCTGGGTGAACTCAGTCTCCAGCCCGTCCTCTCCCGGGAGGTCAGAAAGTCCGCTGATGTCTTGCGGCTGAAAACATCAGTCCTCCACTGACACAGTGGTTCTTTCCTGCATGACTGGCCCATCATGAACCCCTGAACCGAGGGTCCACCATGAGTCACCTCCTTAGCATCCATGCTGGGTAACAAGGACACTGATCACACCACAGATGCCAAGTATTTAGAGGCTTCCTTCCAGGAAGCAGGACAAAGACCAGCGAAATGCTTTGTTATACAGCAGCTTGCCAGTAGCACTACAGAGGACCCAAGACACCCCCAAATCAGTCTGGTCTCCTCTAGGAGCCACTTGGAAAGCCTCACCCCTGAGGGAGCCTGAGGGTGCTGAGGTATCTCCCAATACTCCCCCAACTGCCCAAGGTGCCCCACACGCAGGCTGGTCAGGAGAAAACCCCAGACATCCAAGGTGTCTTCGTGGGAGACGGTGTTTGCTAAAAATTCTCCTCACAGGAATGTTAGTATTACCAACAGAATAGCAGCAATGACAAAATGTGTTTTCAGAGTTGCGGCTGACCCAATGTCATGAAACTGACTTTGTAAAAACGAGGAGGTTGAAGAAAGTCTAGCATGGCTAACTCCATCTTGCTTCCTGCCTCATGGGCTGGCTGGCTGTCCTCCCTCATTCCTGGACCAGGCTAACCATGGGAGGAATGTACAGTTTAACTTTGAAGCAAGGACGATAATAGTCCTTCCTTAAATTTAAACCACTCCTTGTTTGGGGCTGAAACCGCCTTTGTAAGACTAATAAAAGGCCACGATGCAGCCATAAAAAAGAACAAGGTGACCGGGCGCAGTGACTCACGCCCGTAATCCCAGCACTTTGGGCGGCCGAGGCAGGCAGATCATGAGGTCAGGAAATCAAGACCAGCCTGGCCAACATGGTGAAACCTCCTCTCTACTAAAAATACAAAATCAGCCAGTTGTGGCTGGGCATGGTGGCCCACGCCTGTAATCCGAGCAGGAGGCCGAGGCGAGGTCAGGAGATCAAGACCATCCTGGCTAACACAGTGAAACCCCGTCTCTACTAAAAATACAAAAAATTAGCTGGGCATGGTGGCGGGCGCCTATAGTCCCAGCTACTCGGGAGGCCGAGGCAAAAGAATGGCGTGAACCCGGGAGGCGGAGCTTGTAGTGAGCCAAGATCACACCACTGAACTCCAGCCTGAGTGACAGAGCGAGACTCTGTCTCCAAAAAAAAAAAAAAGAAAGGTGTGTGACACCTCCCCACTCTCTTGCTTGCTCCCTCTCACCATGTGATGTGCCTGCTCCCACTTTATTGCCGTCCGCCATGAGTAAAAACTCCCAGAGGCTTTAACCAGAAGCCGAGCAGGTGCCAGTGCCAAGCTTCCTGTTCAGCCAACAGAACCATGAGCCAATGAAACCTCTGCTCTTTATAAATGACCCAGTCCCAGGTATTCCTTTATGGCAATGCAAGAACACCCAAATACAATGTATATGAAATTTTCCAAAATAAAAAGTAACAGGAATGCCATGCCCTGCCTGCAGTGCAAGAAATGCTGTGACTTTAAGCACTGTCCTTAGGACACCTTTTGCTCCCTGGAGAAGGGTACTGCATCAATACGAGATGCAGTTATTCCTCTGTGGCCCTGAAGTATTGCATCATACCTTGAGGCATTGTTGACAAGGAGCCCGGAAACAGATGAGAACCCAGGGGAAGAATGGCTGTGAAAGATGAAGAGAAACCTTCCAAAGCCTGGGATGCTACCTGGAGGATTCAATCTTAGTATGAAAAATGGGAAGCCCATCGATCAAATTGGAGACATAGGAAATACGTTTCCAATATATCAAAAATATGTTGCCCAGTAGCTGGCAATTTATTTACGGAGTTCCATAGCTGTAACATTTCCAGTCTCATAAATGATAAATAATAAATTCATATTTATAAATCGTTGGTTCCCAGAGGCAGATGAGCACACTGAATACAAAGAAGCTCATGCAGAAGCTGGTTAATTTCCACCAGACTGACTCATGTTAACCTATTGTGGTTTGTTGAGTTTAGGGAATTAGTGAGCCAAGAAGAGAATCCAATAAATGTAGGAGACTGTGCTTCCACAGCACGGACTGTGTGTTGTGAAAAGTGCAGTGTGAGCTATATAGAAGGGTAGAGCATTGAAATATGTTTTGTAATGGAGTGCATGCTATTAAAAATTAGAAACAACGCCCAGGCACGCTGGCTCACGCCTGTAATCCCAGCAGTTTTGTAGGTCAAGGCAGGTGGATCACCAGAGATCAGGAGTTCGAGACCAGCCTGGCCAACTTGGTGAAACCCCGTCTCTACTAAAAATACAAAAATTAGCCAGTTGTGGTGGTGCACGTCTGTCATCCCAGCTATTCGGGAGGCTGAGACAAGAGAATCGCTTGAACCCAGGAGGCAGAGGGTGCAGTAGCTGAGGTCACACTATTGCACTCAACCTGGGCGACAGAGCAAGACTCTCTCTCTCAAAAAAAAAAAAAAAAAAACCAGAAACAACAACCTTGTTCCTACTTTCAAGAAGTATATTAAAGAATAAATTATTGCTGGCTTCTTTGAATCCCCTGATCTCTCTATAATAGTATAAAGAGAATTATCTGAAGAGTAGTAATGCAGTGCCAGGCTCGGTGGCTCATGCCTGTAATCCTAGCATTTTGGGAGGCTGAGGCCGGGGGATCACAAGGTCAGGAGTTGAAGACCAGCCTGGCCAACATAGTGAAAGCTGGTCTCTACTAAAAATACAAAAATTAGCAGGGTGTGGTGGCCGGCATCTGTAGTCCCAGGTACTCAGGAGGCTGAGGTGGGAGGATCACACGGTCAGGAGGTGGAGACCAGCCTGGCCAACATAGTGAAACCTCATCTCTACTAAAAATACACAAATTAGCTGGACATGGTAGCAGGTGCCTGTAGTCCCAAGTCTGAGTGTTTTACAGTAGATACATTACTAGTCTTTTTTTTTTTTTTTGAGACAGAGTCTCGCTCTGTTGCCCAGGCTGGAGTGCAGTGGCACGATCTCAGCTCACTGCAATCTCTGCCTCCTAGGTTCAAGTAATTCTCCTGTCTCAGCCTCCCAAGTAACTGGGATTACAAGCATGTGCCACGATGCCCAGCTAACATACTGGGATAGGCCAGACCTGGTGGCTCAAGCCTGTAATCCCAGCATTTTGGGAGGCCAAGGCGGGCAGATCACCTGAGGTCAAGAGTTGGAGATCAGCCTGGTCAACATGGTAAAACCCCATCTCTACTAAAAATATAAAAATTAGCCGGGCGTGGTGGTGCATGCCTGTAATCCCAGCTTCTTGGGAGGCTGAGGCAGGAAAATCACCTGAACCCAGGAGGTGGAGGTTGCAGTGAGCTGAGATGGAGCCACTGCCCTCCAGCCCAGGCAAAGAGTGAGACTCCGTCTTTAAAAACAATAAATAAGGCTGGGTGCAGTGGCTCATGACTG
Source organism: Mandrillus leucophaeus (assembly GCF_000951045.1). Taxonomy (NCBI): domain Eukaryota; kingdom Metazoa; phylum Chordata; class Mammalia; order Primates; family Cercopithecidae; genus Mandrillus; species Mandrillus leucophaeus. The sequence goes on along the minus strand of NW_012107474.1, from coordinate 2,883,190 downwards.
TAATCGTAGCACTTTGGGAGGCCGAGGTGGGCAGATCAGCTGAGGTCAGGAGTTTGAGACCAGCCTGGCCAACATGGCGAAACCCCATCTCTACTAAAATTACAAAAATTAGAAGGGTATGGCAGCAGGGGCCTGTAATCCCAACTACTCAGGAAGCTGAGGCAGGAGAATTGCTTGAACCTGGGAGATAGAGGTTGCAGTGAGCCGAGATTGCGCCACTGCACTCCAGCCTGGGTGACAGTGAGGTGCATGCCTGTGATCCCAGCTACTCGGGAGGCTGAGGCAGGAGAATCACTTGAACCTGGGAGATGGAGGTTGCAGTGAACCAAGATCGTGCCATTGCACTCTGGCCTGGGCAAAAAGAGCAAGACTCCACTTAAAAAATAAATAAATAGGCCGGGCGCGGTGGCTCAAGCCTGTAATCCCAGCACTTTGGGAGGCCGAGGTGGGTGGATCACGAGGTCAGGAGATCGAGACCATCCTGGTTAACATGGTGAAACCCCGTCTCTACTAAAAAATACAAAAAACTAGCCGGGCGTGGTGGCGGGCGCCTGTAGTCCCAGCTACTCGGAGGCTGAGGCGGGAGAATGGCGTGAACCCGGGAGGTGGAGCTTGCAGTGAGCCGAGATTGCGCCACTGCACTCCAGCCTGGGCGACAGAGCGAGACTCCGTCTCAAAAAAAATAAATAAATAAATAAAAAATAAAAAAAAAAATAAATAAAAATAAATAAAGTATGGAATCGTCTTGTAGTAGGATGAGCCACAGACAAAACCCCTCAGACACTGAGATAGTGAAGAGAGTGGCTTTAATCAGCTGGGAGCATCGGCCTGCTAACGTCTTCAAATCTGAGCTCGTCAGGTGCTTAACTTCTGTCCCTTTTAAGGGCTCACAACTCTAAGGGGGTCCGCATGAGAGGGTTGTGATCGACTGAGCAAGCAGGGGGTACGTGACAGGGGCTGCGAGCACCAGTGATCAGAGTGAAACAGAACAGAACGGGAGGTTTCACAATGTCCTTCCATACAATGTCTGGAATCTATAGATAACATAACCGGTTAGGTCAGGGGTCAATCTTTAACTACCAGGCTTAGATCAGGCAGGCCCAGGCCTGGTTTCAGGTCTGGTTCCTAGGTGCTGGGCTACCTACCTTTTGTTTTGCTTTCCTTTCCTTTATTGGGTATAAAACAATATGAGAGAGTCTGCCTCTTTTCTCTCATTCCCCCCTTTGAGACTCTCAGTTTTTATTAGTGGGAGTTCTCACTCATATTTTCGCTACTTATGTCTTCTTGTGCAATAGATTGATAGTGATTCATCTAGTACACTTGTGCTGAAGCATTTTGGTGAGCTAATGTAACGATTAAGTTTTTTATCATTTGAAGAAGTACAGGTAGCAAACAAGGGAGCAGTAAGCAGGTTCCTATTACTTTTATAACTCCTAGGATAAGAGTTTTAAAGCCTCCCTGGGAGTGCTGGGAACCAGCTTCTAAACATGGCTTCAGGGTCGAATTCGTGCTACACTTGTACGGGCACATGTACCAGTATTGTCATATTTCTAACTATGTCTTTGACTACTTGCCTTTGACTATCTATGTGTAGACAGTAACTAGTGAGGTTACATTTCTTTTTTTTTTTTTTTTTTTTTGAGAAGGAGTCTGGCTCTGTCGCCCGGGCTGGAGTGCAGTGGCCGGATCTCAGCTCACTGCAAGCTCCGCCTCCCGGGTTTACACCATTCTCCTGCCTCAGCCTCCTGAGTAGCTGGGACTACAGGCGCCCGCCACCTCACCCGGCTAGTTTTTTGTATTTTTTAGTAGAGACAGGGTTTCACCGTGTTAGCCAGCATGGTCTCGATCTCCTGACCTCGTGATCCGCCCGTCTCGGCCTCCCAAAGTGCTGGGATTACAGGCTTGAGCCACCGCGCCCGGCCGAGGTTACATTTCTTATAGACCTCTCTTTCAGCTGCTAGCAAGTAGTCGAGAGCCAATCTATTTTGATAGATAGCATTTCTTATCTGAGTTTCTTGCGAGGCCAGAATAGTCAAGGCTTGACCGGTTTTATTAGTGATGATTTTTAAAACAGCTTGCAACCGTATGATTCGGTTGAGCATGTACATGGGGGTCCAGTATTCTCATGAACCATCTTGTGCCTAAGTAGCAGGCCTATAATATTGTATGATTCTCTTAGGGGACCATTCATTATTTTTCAAATTTTTTATAGCTATGCTTTTCTTTTTGCAGGAAGCATAGACAGGGAAGCCCAGGAGCTCGCCTGTCTTTATGGGCAGTAGGAAGAAAGAGTTTAATAGTGCTAATAACGCAACTACCTTTCCGCTGGCCAGGCAGCTTAGCGTCGCTTCTATGTCCACATATCCAATATAGCCTAGAGGGGGCCATCCAGTCCCAGTGGGATTCTGGGTGGGCTTAAATGGTCTGCAACTTTGGAAATTTACTGAATGGATTTTTATCTGTGTGGTTTGAACTTCACCATGTAACTGTTTCTGTGGTACCATTATACAGTTTTTGTCCTAGGCAACTAAGTCATCCTACAGAATGAGTGGATTCTTTTCTTTTTCTAGCTATGCAATATTGTCCAATAATTGAGACTTTTGGAACCTAGAAATGATCAGGGTGCTTCTTTAGGGCCAGGAATTCATCAGGAACTGGGTCTGTAGGCACTAATTCTTGGGCTTCTCATGGCCATTGATCTCCTATTACAGTTCCTCCACAAACATAACATTTAGAGACTGGGCTATATACCTTGGATAGAATAGCATTATACAAACAAGTTTCTTTTAGAGTCCTGGTACACTTATAATAGCTGTAAAATAATAGGACTATTGCTATCTTTTGTCCTACCTCAGTGCCTTGGTGTATATACTGGGAACAGTCCTCATTCTGAGGAAGGTCAGTTGAAGTCCTTACTGCACAAGTCCAAATTTTAAGGAAAATGAGTCCTGCGATGGGTTTTCTCATGCTTCGGCCATGCGCGGACCAGTCAGCTTCCAGGTGTGACTGGAGCAGGGCTTGTCATCTTTTTCAGAGTCACTTTGCAGGCGAAGCTGCTCCCATCTATGTGCAGCTCCCAGTCTACTGATGTTTAAGGATGGTCTCGGAGGTTGGGCCCACTAGAATAAACTGAGTCCAACACCTCTACACAGTTATGTTTAACTGGGCTCTCTGATACCAGGAGTAAGGTGGCGGGGTTTAGGGTGTTGCAAACTTTAATGGTTATGCGCGGATTTTCACAGAGCAAGCTTTGGTATCTAGTTAGTCTAGCATTCATTAGCTAATGGTGTCCTTTGGTATTTATTAAAGTCACCACAGCATGGGGGTACTTTATGTTTAGGTTTTGCCTAAGAGTTAGCTTATCTGCTTCTTGTGCTAACAAGGCCATTGCTGCCAGGGCCCTTAGACATGGGGGCCGGCCTTTGGAAACACTGTCTAGTTGTTTTGAGAGATAGGCCACTGGCCTTGGCCTATCTTGGGTTAAAACTCCAACTGCCATTTTTTCTCTTTCTGACACATAGGGTGTAAAGGGTTTTGTTAGGTCAGGTAGCCCCAGGGCTGGGGCCAACATGAGTTTTTCTTTTAACTCATGAAAAGCTTGCTGTTGTTGGTTGTAATAGATGTAGTTTATCTAATCTACATTTTTATTAACTGTCACCTACTAAAATATTGACTTAAATCCTGTAACTATTTGATTTTAAGCTTTAAATTGATCTGGTATTCCTTGTGGGGCTCCAATTGCATCTAAATAGATGTGAGAGTTGAAAGACCCATAAGGGGCTTCTCTCGCTTTATGATGTCGTATTTTTTCTCCTTCTGGTTGATGAAATGCCAGGGTGAAAGGGATAGCCAATTGGACTAAAGCAGAAGTGCCCCTCCAGTTATTCGGCAGAGTGCCCAGTAAAGGTCCACCACAATACCACCACACATCTGCTCAGGGATGAACAAGGACTGACTGATTGATAAGCTCTTGAAAATTCTTAAGCTCACTGCATCCCTTCAGGTCTCCAAGGAATGCTAAGTTTCCTCCCTGTTGTGAGAGACACAAAGTGAATTTAGTGTTGGGAGACGGAAGTTGGATGGCCCTCGGGGGCTGACCCGCAGGGTGCCGGACTTTGGGATATAGCAGAGAGAACCTGGCACGACTTATTACTCCAGACTGTAGAATCCTGGAAAAGAGCTACCATGGAGCCCACACTTGGTTGACTGCAGGACTACCTTTGTGGAAGGGGGACAATCAGGGCCTCTGGCCTGCCATGTGCACAAGCATAATAAGTGCTTTTGTTTAACGTACAGATGGAACATTTGATCCATTCCAACCAGGCATTTGCATCTTGGTATGCTGTTTTAATTGCCAAAGTTTATTTTAAGTATTTAACTTCTATGATCCTCTAGTAAAATGAATGTTTCCTTTAGCACTTATTTTCATTAGCTTTTAGACCAAAGAAAGCTAAACACTATTTTATATGTAATAATGATTTTTGTATGATTTTTATAACAGATAAGCTAAATTTCACCTTTCTATTAGTGTGCTATTAAGGTTAATCTTAGTTTTAATAAAACTTTGTATACATATTTATTCAATTTTTAATATTGGACTATAAGGTAAGATTTTCATAGACTCTTTAACCTTTTATAATCTTTGTTAAAGAGCAGGTTAGTGCTTTAAGAAAAACCTGTTGTATTTTTACTTTAATGTCCAGTTCACGGAAAAACTGGATGATACCTTTTTGACTTTAGCTAATATGTTTACACACAGAATTTTTTTTTACAATTAACGTTTTAAAACTTGCTTAAACTTTTAAAACAATAATTTTTTTAACCTTTTAATGTAGGTAAAAATCCACATTCTTATGCCTCTTTATAATCCTTTTACCAAATGTATATTTTACTTTTCTTATACACCTTGCACATAAACTGTTTCTTCGATAGTACTCAGGAGGCCTTATTACTTTTAAATTATATAACATTTTTTGAATAAAATTTTTTATAACATTTTTTCTTTCACGACTTTCACAGACAATTCTTCGACATGTCTTAATTTTCTGACTTATTACAAACATTTCTTTCTTTAAACAACCAGTTAATTTATTTCAGGACAAGAATTTACCATATAACACTCTTTTTACGTAAATTCTGCGTTCCCCCTTTTTTTCCTTTTTTTTT
>NW_012107474.1:2872106-2877589 GCF_000951045.1 Mandrillus leucophaeus | reverse complement strand
CACTGCAAGCTCCGCCTCCTGGGTTCACGCCATTCTCCGGCCTCAGCCTCCCGAGTAGCTGGGACTACAGGCACCCGCCACCTCGCCCGGCTAGTTTTTTTTTGTATTTCTTAGTAGAGACGGGGTTTCACCGTGTTAGCCAGGATGGTCTCGATCTCCTGACCTCATGATCCACCCGTTTCGGCCTCCCAAAGTGCTGGGATTACAGGCTTGAGCCACCGCGCCCGGCCTCCTGTTTTTTTCTTAACTACTTGTATATTTCTCTCTTTCTTTTCCTTTCTCTCTTTGACTTTCCTTTTGCCTCTGTCTCTTCCTCTTTCTCTCTGTTGGTCTTTCCTTGCCTCTGCCAGCCGCTTATGCTGCTCTTCTCTTATCTACTGTGCAGGGGAAGGCGGTCTAAAACCAGCTGTAACTAAGTTTCTATGTATGGAAACTGGTCTGGGTGCCCTGGCTTACAGGTTACCTTGTATCATACCTTTGAAACAAGGGACCTGTCCAGGCTTCCTTCTGATGGCCAACCCACCTCTAATGCTGGCCAGTCTATTTCACACAAAGTTCTAAGTTTTCCTGGTGTCATAGTAACACCACAATCTCCCTTAAATCCTTTCTTGAAAATTTTCGACATAGTTCCTAGTGGGGTGGGCTTACTTTGTGCCTGACCCATGTCTCCTTGAGACAAAACACCATGCTTACACCACACGCACACCACAAAACAAAGAACGGGTGAAAAGGGTACACACACACACTTTTACAGTTTACGCCAAACCAGAATCAAAACCAAAATCAGAGTATCAAGAAATCCAAGCCAGGTCAAAACCAAAACCAAAGTATCAAGCAATCCAAGTCAAGTCAAAAACAAAAACCAAAGTGCCGGTACAGGCACACCATGGGTGATCAGGCCACGCTTCCACTCAAATGGAATAGGCAAGTTCCCAAGACCAGTCCTGTCAAGCAATTCAAACCAAGTCAAAACCAAAACCAAAGTGCCAATAAAGGCACGCCGTGGCATGCCGTGGGTGATCAGGCCACGCTTCCACTCAAATGGAGTGGGCAAGTTACAAAGACTAGTCTTACCAAGTTTTAGATGTCTGGACTGTAAGTGCAAGTTCCTTCCCAGTGTTCAGCCACTGCGTTGATCCTCCACGGGGGCCTGCCACACACTGCTCTGGTGAGGCGTCCCACCGGGACAAATGCCTACCCAGGAGCGCTCTCAGGATCCGCGTCGCTCGGGCTGGTTGGAGTCCCCCGCAGGGATGTTCCACAGGGCAGGCTAAAGCCGCCTAAGGAGTTGCCTCCACTGTCCGTTCATCACCTTGCTTCCCGATCAGGGAACCAAGAAATGTAGCAGGACCAGCCACAGACAAAACCCCTCAGACACCGAGATAGTGAAGGGAGTGGCTTTAATCAGCTGGGAGCATCGGCCTGCTAGCGTCTTCAAATCCGAGCTCGTCAGGTGCTTAACTTCTGTCCCTTTTAAGGGCTCACAACTCTAAGGGGGTCCACGTGAGAGGGTCCTGATCGATTGAGCAAGCCAGGGGGTACGTGACAGGGGCTGCGAGCACCGGTGGTCAGAGTGAAACAGAACAGAACGGGAAGTTTCACAATGTCCTTCCATACAATGTCTGGAATCTATAGATAACATAACCGGTTAGGTCAGAGGTCGATCTTTAACTACCAGGCTTAGATCAAGCAGGCCCAGGCCTGGTTTCCAGTCTGGTTCCTTGGCTTCAGGTCTGATTCCTAGGCACCGGGCTACTCGCCTTTTGTTTTGCTTTCCTTTCCTTTTTTGAGTATAAAACAATATAAAACAACATGAGAGGGTCTGTCTCTCTTCTCTCAGTCTAGTCCTCTCTTTTTTAAAACACATAAAACATGGGTCTACAGAAGTCTTTGGTAATTCAGGAGCACTGATGTTTAAAACAAGAGCGCAGCTGAAGCTTATCTTTGTTTAAAAAACCATTCGGTCTTGGGATAACAAGATGATGTAAGTATGGCTTAAAGGAGAATCATTTCAAAAACAAAGCAAAACAAGGAAATGAGAAATAAAATGTATGGCTGGGTGCGGTGGCTCACGCCTGCAGTCCCAGCATTTTGGGAGGCCAAGGCAGGCAGATCACGAGGTCAGGAGTTTGAGAACAGCCTGGCCACCACAGTGAAACCACGTCTCTACTAAAAAAAAAATGCAGGCCGGGTGTGGTGCCTCATGCCTGTAATTCCAGCACTTTGGGAGGCCAAGGCTGGCAGATCACGAGGTCAGGAGATTTAGATCAGCCTGACCAACATGATGAAACCCCATCTCTGCTAAAAATACAAAAATTAGCCGGGTGTGATGGCAGGCCCCTGTAATCCCAGCTACTCGGGAGCCTGAGGCAGGAGAATTGCTTGTACCTGGGAGGCAGAGGTTGCAGTGAGATGAGATTTCTCCACTGCACTCCAGCCTGGGCGACAGACTGAGACTCCGTCTCAAAAAAGAAAAAGAAAAAGAACATTTAAAAAATACTTCCGTGTGACGAAGTTCAAAAACAGAAAAAGGGTAGAAAATTTAAAAAGAATCTTTGTATAAACAGAAAAAATGATTTTCAGAGGACTTTGAAAACTTTTTTTTCTAAATTTTATATTGCTTTTAGAATTATCTTTCCTCATTGAAATTTTTTTTTTTTTTTTTTTAATATAACTAGTGAAACTGTCCCCCAGGGTTAACAAGAATTCACACCTGGTTCTGGACAGAAATATAGTTATAACTGTGAAAGGAAAGTCCATCTCAGGACCCCACGCTGCCTCAGGCAAACCTGCCTCCCCCTTTATTCCTAAGCAAGATTGCTAGGAAGATAACCGGAAGCTACTTACCTTCCTCACCATTTCCCCCACAGGGATGTTCCTTGGGGACCTCAAGATGTTTACTTTAAAATGGTTCTTTTGAATTTTACCTGGCGAGGTAAGTTGGTAGCTCATCTTCACAGGTGTGGGACAAAGGACAGAATTCAAAGTCAGCCCTCTGGTGACCTGTGACAAACATCTATCTGATTGCTTCCTCTGCCTGATTGTTTGTTTATTTATTTATTATTTATTATTTTTGGCTTATCTCTCCAACACAAATGCCCTATTGTTTATGCAAAAATGTAGATTCACTGAGCCAGACTAAGGAACAAGGACTATTCCTCTACCCACCTCTCACATGTAAATTGTGTATTCAGGGAAAGGCCGATCAAGGACTGAAGAAAATGCAAACTTTTGACCAGGCACAGTAGTTCCTGTCTGCAATCCCAGCAATTTGGGAGGCCCAGGTGGGTGGATCCCTTCAGGCCAGGAATTCAAGACCAGCCTGGCCAACACGGTGAAACCCTGTCTCTACTAAAAATGCAAAATTAGCCGGGTGTGGTGGCGGGCTCCTGTAATCCCAGCCACTGGGGAGACTGAGGCAGGAGAATCCCTTGAACCCAGGAGGCCGAGGTTGCAGTGAGCCAAGGTGGTGCCACCGCACTCCAGCCTGGGCAACAGAGAGAGACTCCATCTTAAAAAAAAAAAAAAAAAAAAAAAAGAATACAACCTTGTGTCTCGTTTCCTATGACCTGGAAGCCCCCACTTCGAGTTGTCCTGCCTTTCTAGACCCAACCAACGTACATCTTACACACATTGATTGACGTTTCACGTCTTTCTTTTTTGTTTCTTTTCTATTGTTTCTAACCCTCAGTATTCATATCATGTCTCTCTAAAATGTAAACACCAACCTATGCCATGATCGCGTGGGGCACATATACTCAGGACCTCGTGAGGCTGGGTCTCAGGCATGTCCTTGAATCTTGGCAAAACATCCAGCCTGGACAACATGGTGAAACCTCGTCTCTACTAAAAATACAAACATACAAACATTAGCTGGGCGTGGTGGTGCACACCTGTAATCCTGCCTACTCAGGAGGCTGAGGCTGGAGAATCGCTTGAAGTCGAGAGAAGGAGTTTGCAGTGAGCTGAGAGGGCGCCACTGCACTCCAGCCTGGGCGACAGAGAGACGCTCCATCTTAAAAATATAAAACAGCAAACCTTGGCAAAATAAACTTTCTAAATTAGTTGAGACCTGACTCAGATACTTTTGGGTTCTTGTAACTAAGCATTAATCAGGCTGCACTTTAGCCCACTTCCTTGTAGCTGAAAGTCCTGTAGCCATAGATACTGACCATTTGCACCCCCATTGTTCCCATAGATAGAATCTCTGACGTTAGAATCATAAGGCTTTGTTTAAGAATTGCTTAAGATGTAGGCCGGGCGTGGTGGCTCATGCCTGTAATCCCAGCACTTTGGGAGAATGAGGCAGGCAGGTCACTCGAGGTGGAGTTTGAGACCAGCCTGGCCAATATGGTGAAACCTTGTCTCTACTAAAAATGCAAGGTCGGGCGCAGTTGCTCACGCCTGTAATCCCAGCACTTTGAGAGGCCGAGGTGGGCGGATCACCTGAGGTCAGGAGTTCAAGACCAGCTGACCAACATGGAGAAACCCTGTCTCTACTGAAAATACAAAATTAGCCGGGCGTGGTGGTGCGTGCACGTAATCCCAGCTACTCTGGAGGCTGAGGCAGGAGAATCGATTGAACCTGGGAGGCAGAGGTTGCAGTGAGCTGAGATTGCACCACTGCACTCCAGCCTGGGCAACAAGAGCAAAACCCGTCTCAAAAAAAAAAAAGAAAAGAATTGCTTAAGAAGATGTTTTTCAGATTCTGAATTCCAGCAGAATGGCTGACACTAACTAACCAGTTTAAAGCCCTTCACAGAGGAACCAAGTCAACGTGAGAATCCAGGTGTCTCTCCGTCTCCAACCTGCATTTCTCAACCAATCAGTGATGTCCACACCTTGGTCCACTTCAAACCGCTTAAGATCCCCAGCCCCAGACTCCTGAGGGAAGCAGCTTTAAGGTGTCCTCTCCTCTCTGCATTCCACAGCCTTAGGACAACGCCTTTCTCTCTCTGCTGCAACCCTCGATCGGTGTTTGGACTTGGGCATCAGGCAACAGACCTGTTAAGGTCACACCAGCAAAAGTTGAGCTAATGGTGTTATTTCTGTCAAGCTATTAAGCCTCTAAATATCTTTATCAGGCAAGACTTCGTTGTCCTGGTTCATACCGAAAGTAGTGCAAGGGTACACCCCTCTGTAGCCGGCCAGAATATGCACTTCAAATGCACCTCTTGGCATAGGATTATTATTATTTTATTTATTTATTTATTTTTTGAGATGGAGTCTTGCTCTGTATGCCTAGGCTGGAGTGCACGCACGATCTCGGCTCACCACAATCTCCACCTCCTGGGTTCAAGTGATTCTCCTGTCTCAGCCTCCCCAGTAGCTGGGATTATAGGCATGCACCACCACGCCCGGCTATTTTGCATTTTTAGTAGAGACAGGGTTTCTCCATGTTGATCAGGCTGGTCTCGAACTCCTGATCTCAGGTGATCCACCTGCCTCTGCCTCCCAAAGTGTTGGGATTACAGGTGTGAGCC
>NW_012107474.1:2870108-2871906 GCF_000951045.1 Mandrillus leucophaeus | reverse complement strand
TTTTTGTATTTTTAGTAGACACAGAGTTTCGCCATGTTAGACAGGCTGATAATTTTTGTATTTTTAGTTGAGACGGGGTTTCACCATGTTGGCCAGGCTAGTCTTGAACTCCTGACCTCAAGTGATCTACCCACCTCGGCCTCCCAAAGTGTTGGGATTACAGGCGTGAGCCACTGCGCCTGGCTGGGGATCAGAATTTTTAAGGATAATTTGGTGGGTAGGGAGCCATTGGGTCAGGAGTGCTGATTTGTCGGGTCGGAGATGAAATTACAGGAAGTTGAGGCTTCCTCTTGGGCTGAGTTGGTTCCTGGGAGGAGGTCAGAAGACCCCATGAGGCAGTTTTTTGGTATGGGTGGTGCCAGCTAACCCATCGAGTGCAGGGTCTGCAAAATATCTCAAGCACTGACCTTAGGTTTGACAGTAGTGATATTATTCCCAGGAGCAATCTGGGAGATTTAGAATCTTGCAGCCTCCAGCTGCAAGACTCCTGAACAATAGTTTATAATCTTGTGGCTAATTTGTTAGTCCTGCAAAGGCAATCTAGTTCCCAGGTAGGAAGGGGGTTTGTTTTGGGAAAGGGTTCTATCCTCTTTGTTTCAAAGCGAAACCATAAACTAAGTTCCTCCCAGAGTTAGTTCGGCCTCCACCCAGGAACAAACAAGGACAGCTTGGAGGTTAGAAGCATGATGGACTTAGGCCAGATGTCTTTCACTGTAATGATTGCCTCACTTACAATTTTTGCAAAGGTGATTTCAAAAGGGCTGGGATTACAGGTGTGAGCCCACACTCCCAGCAGAAGCCCAAATTCTATGTCACCTCTTTAAATTGACTCATCCCCGAGTTTCTCCACATATGCCTGAGAGATACGTGTTAGTAAACATCCATCTTTCCCCTGTTAATTTGTCTTTTTGTTGTTGTTGTTGTTTTTGAGATGCAGTCTTGCTCTGTCACCCAGGCTGGAGTGCAGCGGCGCGATCCCGGCTCACTGCAAGCTCCGCCTCCCGGGTTCACACCATTCTCCTGTCTCAGCCTCCCGAGTAGCTGGGACTACAGGCGCTCACCAACACGCTTGGCTAATTTTTTTTGTATTTTTAGTAGAGATGGGGTTTCACTGTGTTAACCAGGATGGTCTCAATTTCCTGACCTTGTGATCCACCCGCCTCGGGCTCCCAAAGTGCTGGGATTACAGGCGTGAGCCACCGCGTCCGACTAATTTGTCTTTTGTAGCAGGGTCCCCAGTGAGAACCCGGAAGGTAGAAGAAAATGAGCGATTTTCCCTCCCCTACACAGTTAAAAGAGAAGAGCTCTGGCAGGATGAAGACCCAGGTCTGGAGCCCGTCTTCAACATGCCCAGCGGTTTTCTCCCATGTAAAAGGAGCTGGAGAGATTTCTCCCATCTCTAGAATTCTGTGAACACATTCTGTTCCTTAACCTTTCCACTGATCCTGACTGATGATTACACATACACAAAAATGTACTTGTAGATGCTACGATATGTGGAGGTAGGGACAGTATTACTCGTATATGTAAGAAAGGTGCAGTCTAGTTACACAGGCAGGAAACAAGAGGGCCCCGTCCAGACCAAGCCCACAAGCTTGCTTTCTTTCTCCTTCCTTCCTTTCTTCCTTCCTTCTTTCCTTCCTTCCTTTTTTTTTTTTTCCGATGGAGTCTCACTCTCCCAGGCTGGAGTACAGTGGCGCGATCTCGGCTCACTGCAGCCTCCGCCTCCAGGTTTCAAGCAATTCTCAGCCTCAGCCTCCCGAGTAGCTGGGATTACTGGTGCTCGCCACCACGCCCA
>NW_012107474.1:2867538-2868978 GCF_000951045.1 Mandrillus leucophaeus | reverse complement strand
AAAAGAAAGAAAAAAAAGGAACAGTAACTGTGTTCTCAAATACATCACAAGATGGTAAGTTCATTTCGCACGATTAGGAAAACAGCCAAGAATGAGAGGGCAAGAAGAGAAAGGAATATTTTCAGCTTGATGCTCCTTTTTGTGCTAACTGTGTGCTGCCCGGGCACAGGATACAGGGCACCAGCTCGCCTCCCTTCCCTCTGGGCATTTGTCTGTAGCCTGGAGAGAGGCCCACCTCTCCAGTCCCTCCCTCTTCTCTCCCCTACCCCACTCCTCATCCAGGCTGAGATGGGGCACATTCCCTCCAGTGAGTGTCCAGGCCCGGGGGCCTGTGCAGGCAGGAAGGCAACCTGCCCACGTAGCACGGCTGTGGGCAGGTAGGAAGAAGGACCGCGGGGATTAGGAAGCACCTTCTCTGTGCCTGATTTTAGCTGCACAGTCCCGCTAGGAAGGGCCAAGGGTGAGAGGTCATTGGGAGCATGGGCCCTCCAGGATCGTCCTACAGCAGCCTTGGTGTCCACAGTGGGAAAGCAGGCAATGGTGCCATGTGTGGGTAAATGTCACTAAATCATATGCCATTGTGAGGGCCCCAAGACAAGAATGCGTCCTGCATTAGTCAGGGTCCTCCAGAGAAACCGAACCGATAGGATGGAGATAGATGTACATAGATAGTGAGAGAGGGAGAGATTTATTTTAAGAATTGAGACTGGCAAGTCTGAAATTTGCAGGGCAGGCTGGAAATTCTAGCAAGAGATGATGTTGCGGCGAGTCTCAATTCAAAGGCAGTCTGGAGGCAGAATTCCTTCCTTCTTAGGAAACCTCAGTCTTTTCTCTGAAGGCCTTAAATGGATGCATAAGGCCCACGCACATTATGGAGGGTAACCTGCTTCACTCAAATCTACTTTGTAAAATGTTAATCCCATCTAAAAACATCTTCACAGAGACATCTAGGGTGCTCTGTGACCACTGAGCCGAGCACCATAGCCTAGCCACATTGACACATAAAATTAACCAGCCCAGGTCCCAAAGCTCAGAAAGTATCATCTTGTCCCAGGGCAGGTAACCCCATGTCCAGTGCCACCCGCACACACCATGGTATTGGAGTTCCTGCTCATCGAGCTTCCTCGCCTGTCTGAGCACACCTGGCTCAGGTACAGTCGTTGTCCGTCAGGGACCCAGAGTCTTCTCTTGCTCTCCCCATCCAGGCTCCCCAAGGCTTTGGTCTCTTCCATTGGTCACTTGCCCTGTTGAGCTGGGGCTCATCATATTTCTCCATTTAAAAAATTTTTTTTTAATCTTTTGAGACGGGGTTTCACTCTTGTTGCCTAGGCTGGAGTGCAATGGTGCGATCTTGGCTCACCACAACCTCCACCTCCTGGGTTCAGGCGATTCTCCTGCCTCAGCCTACCGAGTAGCTGGGATTAGAGGCGCCTGCCACCA
>NW_012107474.1:2862522-2863923 GCF_000951045.1 Mandrillus leucophaeus | reverse complement strand
TGAGACAGGGTCTCCTTCTGTCACCCAGGCTGGAGTGCAGTGGTGCGATCTCAGCTCACTGCAGCCTCTGCCTCCCAGATTTAAGTGATTCTCCTGCCTCAGCCTCCTGAGTAGCTGGGATTACTACAGGCACATGCCACCACGTGTGGCTAATTTTTCTATTTTTTTAGTAGAGTTGAGGTTTCACCCTGTTGGTCAGGCTTGTCTCAAACTCCTGACCTCAGGTGATCTGCCTGCGTCAGCCTTCCAAAGTGTTGGGATTACAGGTGTGAGCCACCACCCCGGCCTCCTCTCACACCACAACAGTGAATACAGAAAACTTCTGTAGGTTCAAGACGTTCTGTGACCAAATGTTGAGCGCATTTGTCCCCTCCACCAAGCACGTGGTCAGTTCTGCAGTGAGCAGACACCAAGTGGGGTCCTCCAGCTTAATTCTGTCACGTTTCCCTGGGGATGGTGTCAGATCCTATATGTGGAGGACTCAGTCCCCAAAACTGCTTCCCTGAACTAATCACAAGTCCAGGCCTCCGGAGTTTCTGACCAGCCAGCTATCAACCCGAGTTCCCAGGCCCCACACTGTGGATCCCATACATTTGCTGGAGCAGCTCACAGAACTCAGGAAAACACGTTCACCAGTTTATTACAAATGCTATTACAGAGGCCGGGTGTGGTGGCTCACCCCTGTGATCCCAGCACTTTGGGAGGCTGAGGCGGGCGGATCACCTGAGGTCAGGAGTTTGAGACCAGCCTGACCAACATGGCGAACCCCCTTCTCTACTAAAAATACAAAAATTAGCCGGGCGTGGTGGGGTATGCCTGTAATCTCAGCTGCTTGGGAGGCTGAGGTAGGAGAATCACTTGAACCCAGGAGATAGAGGCTGCAGTGAGCCGAGATCGCGCCATTTCACTCCAGGCTGGGCAACAAGAGGGAGACTCCGTCTCAAAAAAAAAAAAAGAAAAAAACATTAGCTGGGTGTGGTGGCACATGCCTGTAATGATACTTGAAAGGCGGAGGCATGAGAATTGCTTGAACCCAGGAGGCACAAGATGCAGTGAGCTAAGATTGTGCCACTGCACTCTAGCCTGGGTAATGGAGTGACACTCTGTCTCAAAAAAAAAAGGTATTACGAAAGATACAGAGAAACCCAAATGGGAAGCCATGTGAGAAGGGGCGCGCAGCTTCAAGGCCCTCTCCCAGGATCCTCCACGTGTTCACCTATCCAGAAGCTCTTCAAACCCTTTATTTCTGGGGTTTTATGGGGGCTTTGTTACCTAGGCATGATTAGTTAAACCACTGACCATCGGTGATCAATTTTACTCTCTCCCCCGACTCCCTGGGGACTGAGGCGGTACTGAAAGTCCAAACCGTCTATATCCTGCCTTGCTTTTTTTTTTTTTTTT
>NW_012107474.1:2857102-2859172 GCF_000951045.1 Mandrillus leucophaeus | reverse complement strand
GGCCTCCCCAGTAGCTGGGAATACAGGCACGTGCTACCATACCTGACTAACTTTTTTTTTTTTTTTTTTGAGATGGAGTCTTGCTTTGTTGCCCAGGCTGGAGTGCAATGGCATGATCTCGGTTCACTACGACCTCCACCTCCCGGGTTCAAGTGATAGTCCTGCCTCAGCCTTCCAAGTAGCTGGGATTACAGGTGTGCACCAACATGCCCAGCTAATTTTTGTTTTTGTTTTTGTTTTTTTGAGGCAGAGTCTCACTCTGTTGCCCAGGCTAGAGTGCAGTGGCATGATCTTGGCTCACTGCAGCCTCTGTCTCCCGGGGTCAAGCGATTCTCCTGCCTCAGCCTCCTGAGTAGTGGGGATTACAGGCACGTGCCACCACACCCAACTAATTTTTATATTTTTACAAACATGGGGTTTCACTCCTGACCTCATGATCTGCCCGCCTCAGCTTCCCAAAGTGCTGGGATTACAGGAGTGAGCCACTGGCCCCAGCCCTAGAATTGGCTTTTATCAGTTAATAAACTGGAGTAATTTGGAGACTAATTAGAGTGCACACTAATATAATATTTGAACAGTTCCTACTAGGCATGGTGGCTTATGCGTATTTGGGAGGCTGAGGTGGGCGGATCACGTGAGGTCGGGAGTTCAAGACCAGCCTGACCAACATGGAAAAATCTCGTCTCTACTAAAAATACAAGATTACCTGAGTGTGGTAGCACATGCTTGTATTCCCAGCTACCCGGGAGGCTGAGTCAGGAGAATCGCTTGAACCCAGGAGGTGGAGGTTGTGGTGAGCTAAGATGGCGACATTGCACTCCAGCCTGGACAATAAGAGGGAAACTCCGTTTCAAAAAAGAAAAAAGAAATTGAACAGCTGCTGGCATGCGACGTATGAGACATTGGAGCAGTATGTGAGAACGAACTCCATGCAAAATCAAAAGCACGTGAGGGCCGGGCGTGGTGGCTCAGGCCTGTAATCCCCGCAGTTTGGGAGGCCGAAGCAGGCGGATCACCTGAGGTCAGTCAGGAGTTCAAGACCAGCCAGGCTAACATGGCAAAAACCCGTCTCTACTAAAAATGCAAAAATTAGCTGGGTGTGGTGGTGAGCATCTGTAATCCCAGCTACTCGGGAGGCTGAGTCAGGAGAATTGCTTGAAGCAGAAGGCAGAGGCTACAGTGAGCTGAGATCAGCTCCCTAGTTTTCAGTAGCTTCTGGTTCATTTTTCTCAGCGAAGCCTCTCAGATCCTAACCATCCTTTAAGAACAACCCGAGCCCCGCCTTCTCCACTTCCTCCAGTGTCATTTTCCAATTCTTGCCCATGTGCCGTAGCTCCGGCGTGTGCTGTGCCCCACCTGGGTTACTGCCCCCTTTCTTTCCTATACTCCACCAGCCTGGGCCCAAGCCAGGCGCACAGCGAGTGCTGGTCAGTCTGGCTGGCACCATGGCTCCCCTCAGAGTGCCCTGCCCCACCCACCCACCTCCCACTGCTGCTCCTTGTCCCCACTGAGTCCAGGCCACACAAAATGTTCATGGCCATCCCTCACTCACCTTCTCTGTGTCATCTGCGGGGTTCATGTGCTGTGTTTTTGTGAGTGGAAAAAGCATTTACTGCGTTTTCCCTCTCCTCTTTTTTTCTTTTCTTTTCTTTGGTTTTTTTGGTTTTTTTTTTTTTTTGAGACAGGGTCTCCTTCTGTCACCCAGGCTGGAGTGCAGTGGTGCGATCTCAGCTCACTGCAGCCTCTGCCTCCCAGATTTAAGTGATTCTCCTGCCTCAGCCTCCTGAGTAGCTGGGATTACTACAGGCACATGCCACCACGTGTGGCTAATTTTTCTATTTTTTTAGTAGAGTTGAGGTTTCACCCTGTTGGTCAGGCTGGTCTCAAACTCCTGACCTCAGGTGATCTGCCTGCCTCAGCCTTCCAAAGTGTTGGGATTACAGGTGTGAGCCACCACCCCGGCCTCCTCTCACACCACAACAGTGAATACAGAAAACTTCTGTAGGTTCAAGACGTTCTGTGACCAAATGTTGAGCGCATTTGTCCCCTCCACCAAGCACGTGATCAGTT
>NW_012107474.1:2856394-2857052 GCF_000951045.1 Mandrillus leucophaeus | reverse complement strand
TTTTTTTTTTTTTCTTTTTTTTTGAGACAGAGTTTTGCTCTTGTTGCACAGGCTGGAGTGCAATGGCGCGATCTTGGCTCACTGCAACCTCCACCTCCCGGGTTCAAGCGATTTTCCTGCCTCAGTCTCCCAAGTAGCTGGGATTACAGGGATGGACCACCACGCCTGGCTAATTTTGTATTTTTAGTAGACACAGAGTTTCTCTATGTTGGTCAGGCTGGTCTCGAACTCCTGACCTCAGGTGATCCAGCCGCCTCAGCCTCCCAAAGTGCTGGGATTACAGATGTGAGTCACTGCGCCTAGCCTGCCCAGTTAATTTTTGTATGTTTTGTAGAGACAGGGTTTTGCCAAGCTGGTCTCCAACTCCTGACCTCAGGTGATCTGCCAGCCTCAGCCTCCCAAAGTGCTGGGATTGCAGGCATGAGTCACCGCGCCCAGCATGGTTATTTGTTGATGATATGCTAAACAAGGGGTGGATTATTCATGCTCCCCCTTTTAGACCATATAGGGTAATTTCCTGATGTTGCCATGGGATTAGGTGGGAGTGTAGCAGTGAGGACGACCAGTGGTCACTCACGTTGCCATCTGGTTTTGGTGGGTTTTAACCTGCAACCTGCAACCTGTTTATTTATTTATTTATTTTTTTGAGATGGAGTCC
>NW_012107474.1:2848736-2852430 GCF_000951045.1 Mandrillus leucophaeus | reverse complement strand
CCATTCTCCTGCCTCAGCCTCCCGAGTAGCTGGGACTACAGGCGTCCACCACCATGCCCCGCTAATTTTTTGTATTTTTAGTAGAGAAGGGGTTTCACACTGTTAGCCAGGATGGTCTCGATCTCCTGACCTCGTGATCCACCCACCTCGGCTTCCCAAAGTGCTGGGATTACAGGTGTGAGCCACTGAGCCCAGTCTGTTTTTTTTTTCTTTAGAAGCCGCTTTGGTCTCAACACCTGGAGGAGGCCCCCTGTGGCCTCACAGGTGTGGATGGAGGCAAAGGTGGATTCACAGGGAAGCAAATGAGTCTTTGCCCCCTCTAAAGCCCCACACCTACTTAACTTTGAATTATTTTCCTAAGGACTCCCTACAGTCTGCAAGTTTCAGGGCCCAGAAAGCCTGGCCCATCCCCGGAGGAGGAGACTACTGATGGTGCATCTGTCAGAGGCATTTGAACCAAAGCAACTCCATCTTGAATACGGACTGGGTAAAAAAAGACTGAGACCTACTGGGCTGCATTTCGGGAGGTTAAGGCATTCTTAGTCACAGGGTGAGGTAGGAGGTCAGCACAAAACACAGGTCACAAAGACCTTGCTCATAAAACAGGTAAATGAGCTGGCCAAATCCCACCAAAGCAGCCGGCCAAATCCCACCAAAACCAAGATGGTGATGAAAGTGACTGCTGGTGGTCCTCACTGCTCATTATACACTAATTATAATGCATTAATTATAATGCATTAGCATGCTAAAAGACATTCCCACCAGTGCAAGGACAGTTTACAAATGCCATGGCAATGGCAGGAAGTTACCCCATGTGGTCTAAAAAGGGGAGGAACCCTCAGTTCCCACCCCTGTTCAGGAAACCTCATGAATAACCCACCCTGTGTTTAGCATATAATCAAGAGCTAACAATACGTATAAGCTGCTTGGTGAGGAAGGCAGGGCAGGAAAGAAAAACAAACAAACAAACAAAAGAGTATAAGCATCTGAGCAGCCACACCACTGGTCTGCCTATGGAGTAGCCGTTCTTTTATTCCTTCGCTTTCTTAATAAACTTGCTTTCACTTTATGGACTCGCCCTGAGTTCTTTCTTGCTCAAGATCCAAGAACCCCTTCTTGGGATCTGGATCAGGACCCCCTTTCTGGCAACACATCCCATCCTTTCCCCTTTTTCTGAAGACAGACTTCAGAAATGAAAAAAAAAGAAGGGCGGCTGCTCATGGTGGGTGAAAGGGCAAAGCAGCTGGCAGAGAAGGCACCTAGCTGATGACCCCAGAGCCTTCTGGGCCCAGAGAGGGGTGGCAAGGCCTGGGCTTCTGTCTGCCCTAAACTTGCTGCAGCTGCTTCCCGGGTCCTCTTGTGGAGCTCCTGCTGTCTCACAGGCTGGATGCAGAGAAATGGAAGCTTCAGACCGGGGGCAGGTCTAGGTGTAGCCAGTGAGCCCAGGGCTGCTTCCTGGGGCCTGAACAGCATGTCACAGGGCCCCTGCCCCTGCTGAGAAGGGCCCAGGCTTGGGGTAAGGTTCTGCTGTCACTGCCTTGAAATTCTTCACTGTAATTTCTGATCCAGGGACCTTGTCTTACCGGAATGGGGTCTCAATCCAGATCCCAAGAGAGGGTTCTTGGAGCTCACACAAGAAAGAATTCAGGGAGAACCCACAGAGTGAAGTGAAAGTGAGTTTATTACAGAAGTAAATAAACAAAAGAATGGCTACTCCATAGACAGAGCAGCCCCAAGAGCTGCTAGTGGCTATTTTTATGGTCCTTTTTTTTTTTTTCCCTAGAATCCGTTCCTGAATTACATTGGTTATTTCCCGATCATGTGCTAAACAAGGGGTGGATTATTCATGAGTTTTCTGGGAAAGTGGTGGGGAATTCCCAGAACTTAGGATTCCTCTTCCATTTATTTATTTATTTATTTATTTATTTATTTGAGGTGGAGTCTCGCTCTGTGGCCCAGGCTGGAGTGCAATGACATGATCTTGGCTCACTGCAACCTCTCCTTCCCGGGTTCAAGCGATTCTCCTGCCTCAGCCACCCAAGTAGCTGGGACTACAGGCGTACACTATCACGCCTGCCTAGCTTTTTGGTATTTTTAGTAGAGATGGGGTTTCACCATATTGGCCAGGCTGGTCTCGACTGCTGACCTCAAGTGATCCGCCCGCCTTGGCCTCCCCAAAGTGCTGGGATTACTGGCATGAGCCACTGTGCCCGGCCCCTTTTAGACCATTTAGGGTATCTTCCAAACGTTGCCAGGGCATTTGTCAACAGTCATGGCGCTGGCGGGAGTGTGTTTTACCAAGCTAATATATGATAATTAGTGTATAATCAGCAGTGAGGAAGGCCACAGGTTAATTTCCCCGCCATCTTGGTTTTGGTGCTATTTGGCCGGCTTCTTTACTGCATCCTGTTTTACCCGCAGGATCCTTGTGACCTGTGTCTTGTTCCGACCTCCTATCTCATCCTATTAGTAAGAATGCCTTAATCTCCTGGGGGTGCAGCCCAGCAGGTCTCAGCTTCAGTTTACCCAGCCCCTATGGAGTCTCTCTGCTCCAACACCTCTTGACACTTGCATCTGCATCTTGCACTAGGCTCTGCAGATTATGCTCAGTCTTCAATACTGAGCTTTTTCTGTCCCCTTGAACTTCCCTCCTGAGGCAAGTATCTTAGAGCCTCCCTCTTGCCCACCCTGCTGCCCTCCATCTTTCTGAAAGAGACGGCTCTGCAGCTGCACAGCACTTGGCCAAGGGCTCTTGGCGGTGTGGAGCCCTGAAGACACAGGAGGGATGTCCTCCGAGCTGTTCTAGACCTACCCCTGGCTCCCTCCAGCAATCAGCTTCTGTCCTGGGCCTGCCTTCCTTCCGGAAGGAGTGGGGGCCCACAGAGCTGCCCTTCCCCCGCTGTGTATGGACTCAGGGCACTGACGGCACTAGGTGGGCCACTGCATAAAATGGATGTTTATGAGTATTGAAGGCTGGGCAGGCAAACCGTGTGCTTTCCTACGCACTGGGGAATGTGTCGCCCTTTCCTTACATCTTGGAGACCAAAGCCACCATCGGCACTTGTAGGTTCATTGTGGCAGTGATCAGTTAAGGTGGTCTTTCAAAGCACAGTTTGAAATGCAGACACTTGTGGGCATCCCCTAAGGCAGGTGCCCTTTATCTGGTGGCTGCGTTGGTCACCTAGACCGGCAAGGCTCGCCTGGGCCGGAAGGTGTGTTCAAGTGAGGACAAGTAGCCCAGAGGCCACCCCGAAGCACCTGTGGACATCATGAGTCCTTGCTGGGGTCCTTACACCGAGGGAAGCCAGCGCCCAGGGTAAAGCTTCAGGTGCTAAGCACTCGCGCTGCCGCAGGCTGGGAGGCACGTGAGCATCCACTGTGCCGCCCAGGCCCTTGCCCACCCGGGCTCTGGAGCCTGAGGAGAAAGGCTGCGAGGCTCCCACGGGCTTACATTCAAACGGGCACACACAGAATGGGGGCCTTCGGCGCCGGGACGCCCGGGGCTACGGATGGTACAGCCCTCCCTCCCCGTCTGCTCGAGGCAGATGGTTTCGCCCGGCTCCACACACCTCTTCTGGGCAGCAACCAAACGCGCGGAGGGGGCGTGACGCGCGCTGAGGCCACGCCCCTACTGCATAGTCATAAGGCGGGAGGCTCTGCCTTCGGGGCGGGGCAGACAGCTCCTCGCGCTCGG
>NW_012107474.1:2833624-2843991 GCF_000951045.1 Mandrillus leucophaeus | reverse complement strand
TCCGATGGCGGATTCCTGACGGGAGGCCCGAGGGTCCGGGAATGGCGGCCCCCTGAGGTCGGGCCGGGGCAGGCCGGGCTGAGTGCGACGGGGGGGCTGCAGCCCTGGGGGGTGCTCCACCTGCGTGAGGGGTTCTCCTCCAACTCTTTAGAAAGAGTTTGCTTTTCAAAACAGTAGATGCTTTTTCCTTAGGAAGTGGGTACTTTCCTCTTCAGGATGAAAGAAGCTCCCAGCTTTAGTTAGGTCTACTTTCATGATTTTTCCTGGCATAGTGAACAATAGGCTTTCTCTAAACAGAAAGAAGAATCGAGGTGAAATGTGAACCTCTTTGCCAGTGTAGTTATTGGTGATGCTCTTGCATTTAGTCATAGATTAATTTGGAAGATGGCAGGCTGACGGAAATGAGGCTTTCATCACTCTGTTTAATTTACTTAGAGTGATTTGGGAATCCTCTCTTTGTATACAGGCATACCTCAGATAATTCGAGTTCTAATCCAGACCACCGCAGTAAAGCAAGTATTGCGGTAAAGCAAGTGACACAACACAGTTTTAAGTTTTTCAGTGCATATGAAAGTTGTAATTATGTTATACTATTTAAAGTGTGCAATAGCAAGCATTATATCTATAAAAATGTGCTTGCCTTAATTAAAAAATACTTTAGTACTAAAAATACTAATGATCATCTGAGCCTTCAGTGAGTCCTGCTCGTTTTGTACTTGGACAATCTTGCCTCATTGTGGATGGCTGCTGACTGATCAGGGTGGTGGTGGCTGTGTCAGTTACTTAAAATAAGGCAGCAGTGAAGCTGGCTGCATTGATGGACTCTTCCTTTCATGAAAGACTTCTTTGTAGCATGTGATGCTGTTTTGATAGCTTTTTAACCACAGTGGAAATTCTTTCAAAGTTGGAGGCTATTGTCAGACTCTGCCACTACTATCCACTAAGTTGATGTGATATTCCACATGTTTTGTTGTCATTTCCACAATGTGCACAGCATCTTCACTAGAAATAGCTTCCGTCTCAAGAAACCACTTTCTTTGCTCATCCATAAGAAGCAACTCTTCATTATTTCCACCACATCTGCAGTTCCTTCCTCCACTGAAGTCTTGAACTCCTCCAAGTCATTACAAGGGTTAGAATCAGCTTCTTCCAAGCTCCTGTTAGTGTTGATATTTAACCTCCTTCCATGAATCTTGAATGGCATCTAGAATGGCGGATTCTTTCCAGAAGGTTTTCAATTTACTTTGCCCAGATTCATCAGAGGAATCACTACCACAGCTATAGCCTTACAAAATGTATTTCTTAAATAATTAAGACTTGAAAGTCGAGATTACTCCTTGGATCCATAGCTGCAGAATGGATGTGGTGTTAGCAGACATGAAGATAGCGTTCATCTCCTTGCGTACATCTCCATCAGTGCCCTTGGGTGACTAGGTACATTGTCAGTGAGCAGTAATATTTTGAAAGAAATCTTTTTCTGAGCAGTGGATCTCAACAGTGGGCTTAAAATATTCAGTAATGTGTTATTCCATTTCTAGAGCACAGGCAAGAGTAGATTTAACATAATTCTTCAGGACCCTAGGATTTTCAGAATGGTCAAAGACCATTGGCTTCAGCTTAAAGTCACCAGTGACATTTGCCCCTAACAAGAGAACCAGTTTGCCCTTTGAAGCTAAGCATTGAGTTCTCTCTAGGTATGAAAGTCCTAGGTGTCATCTTCTTCCAACGGAAGACTGTTTTGTCTCTATTGAAAATCTGCTTTTCCGTCTAGCTGCGTTCATCAGTGATCTTAGCTAGACCTGGATAACCTGGTGTTGCTTTTCTGTTAGTTAGCACTTGCTGCTTTACCTGGTACATCTTCTTTCCTTAAACCTCATGAAGCAGCCTCTGCTGCTTCCCAGTTTTCTTTCTTTTCTTTTCTTTTCTTTTTTTTTTTTTTTTGAGATGGAGTTTTACTCTTGTAGCCCAAGCTGGAGTGCAATGGTGTGATCTCGGCTCACTGCAACCTCCGCCTTCCGGGTTCAAGCGATTCTCCTGCCTCAGCCTCTGTAGTAGTTGGGAGTACAGGCGGCCACCACCACATCCAGCTAATTTTTTGTAGTTTTAGTAGAGATGGGGTTTCACTATGTTAGGCTAGGTTCGAACTCCTGACCTCAGGTGATCCACCAGCCTCAGCCTTCCGAAGTGCTGGGATTACAGGGGTGAGCCATGGTGCCTGGCTCCAACTTTTCTTCTGCATCTTCCTCACCTCTGTCAGCCTTCATAAAATTGAAGAAAATTTGGGCTTGGTTCTGGATTGGGCTTCAGTTTAAGGGAATGTTGTGGCTGGTTTGATCTATCCAGACCACTCATACTTTCCCCATATCACCAATAAGGCTGTTTCACTTTCTTTCCCTCCCTCCCTCTCTTTCTTTCTTTGAGGCTGTTGCCCAGGTTGGAGTGCAGTGGTATGATCATGGCTCACTGCAACCTCTGCCTCCTGGGTGCAAGCAATTCTGCTGCCTCAGCCTCCTGAGTAGCTGGGATAACAGGTGTGCAGCATGTGTCCAGCTGATGTTTGTGTTATTAGTAGAGGTACGGTTTCACCATGTGGTCAGGCTGGTCTCAAACTCCTAACCTCAAGTGATCCGCCCGCCTTGGCCTCCCAAAGTGTTGGGATTACAGGTGTGAGCCACTGGACCCAACCGTTTTCTTATTCATGTGTTCACTGGAGTAGCACTTTTAATGGCCTTTAAGAACTTTTCCTTTGTTTTGAGAGGTGATTTAAAATTTCAGAAATTTGTGTATATGTATTTTTTTAATTTCAAAAATTGAAAAGAAACTTGTACTTTGCATTTACAGCGTGGCTAGCCTTTGTTTTTCTTCTCTTTTCTTTCCTTTTTTTTTTTTTTTTTTTTGAGATGGAGTCTTGCTCTGTCACCTAGGCTGGAGTGCAGTGGCGCGATACTGGCTCACTGCAACCTCTGCCTCCTTGGTTCAAGAGATTCCTCTGCGTTAGTCTACCAAGTAGTTGGGACTACAGGCGTGAGCCACCACGCCTGGCTAATTTTTGTATTTTTAGTAGAGACAGGGTTTCACTGTATTGGCCAGGCTGGTCTTGAACTTCTGACCTCAAATGATCCACCTGCCTTGGCCTCCCAGAGTGCTGGGATTACAGGCATGAGCCACCGCACCCAGCCCTTTTTTGTTTTTTTTTCAAAGAGATGAAATCTCCCTAGGTTGTCCAGGCGGGTCTCAAACTCCTGGCCTCAAGTGGTCCTTCTGCCTCAGCCTCAGGCATGATCCACTGTGCCTGGCCTTGGCTAACTATGGTTTTGAGAGATAGGGTCTCATTCTATTGCTCAGGCTGAGATGCAATGGTGAGATCATAACTCACTGCACTCTTGACCTCTTGGGCTAAAGTGGTTCTCCCACCTCAGCCTCCTGAATAACTGGGACTGCAGGATGTGCCACCATGCAGAGCTAATTTTGAAAAATTTCTGTAGAAGTGAGGTCTCATTATGTTGTCTCGGGTATCTCTTAAGTTCCTTTCCAGAATGGTGAATCCTTTCAAGCAGCCTTCCTGCCTTGTCCTTCCAGAGTGTTGGGATTACCCATATGAACCACTGTTCCTGACCTGGCTAACTTTTTGATTCAAGAGGCCTAGCTTTTGGCCCATCTTGGTTTTTGGCATGACTTTTCTTTTTTTTTTTTTAGATGAAGTTTTGCTCTTGCTGCCCAGGCTGGAGTTCAATGGCATGATCTCAGCTCACCGTAACCTCTGTCTCCCGGGTTCAAACGATTCTCCTGCCTCAGCCTCCCGAGTACCTGGGATTATAGGCATGTGCCACCATGCCAGACTAATTTTTTTGTATTTTTAGTAGAGCGGGATTTCTCCATGTTGGTCAGGCTGGTCTCAAACACCGGACCTCAGGTGATCCGCCTGCCTCAGCCTCCCAAAGTGCTGGGATTACAGGTGTGAGCCACTGTGTCCGCGACATGACTGACCCTTTTTTTTTTTTTTTTGAGTGAGAGTCTCACTCTGTCGCCCAGGCTGGAGTGGAGTTGCATGATCTCGGCTCACTGCAACCTTCGCCTCCCAGGTTCAAGCGATTCTCCTGCCTCAGCCTCCTGAGTAGCTGGGACTACAGGCACGCGCCACCATGCCCAGCTAACTTTTGGATTTTTTTTTTAATAGAGACAGGGTTTCACCATGTTGACCTGGCTGGTCTCGAACTCCTGACATTACGTGATCCACCCGCCTCGACCTCCCAAAGTCCTGGGATTACAGGCATGAGCCACCGCACCCTGCCTGGCGACATGACTTTCTAACCAAGCTGGGTTTTGATTTTAAGTGGGAGATGGTGTTTCTCTTCCTTTCACCTGAACACTTAGAGGCCATTGTAAGGTTATTAATTGGCCTAATTTCAATATTGTGGTGTCTGACAGAATGGGGGGCCCAAGGAGAGGGAGAGAGATGGGCAGAACAGCCGGTCAGCAGAGCAGTCAGAACACACAGCATTTATCCATTAAGTTCGCTGTCTAATAGGGGTTCGTGACACGCCAATAAAATTACAGTGGGAACATCAAAGATCACTGATCACAGATCCCCGTAACACACATAAAAATGACAAAGTTTGAAATACTGAAGAATTACCAAAATGTAACACAGACACAAAGGGAGCTCCTGTTTTTGGAAAATTGGCACCAATAGGCTTGCTTTCTCCATACAGGGTTGCCACACTTCAGCTTGTGAAAAACATAATGTCTGCTGAGTGCAATAAAGCAAAACACAATAAAATGTAAAACGAGGTGCTTATAGTCTGTTGAATCTAAGATACAGCAGTGTGTTATACCACTAAAGATGCTCCGGATGCCTCCTGGCACGATGCTTTCTTACCCCATCAGTGAAGGATGCTTTTCACTTCAGACATTTAAAAGTGTGCCTTAGAATTGATGAAACATGGTCAGTGAAGTAGGACTTGTTTCAAAGATTAACATTCTGTGCTTATGATCTGAGTGTCAGCAGGTTCTGTGGTATGATACTGAGTACAACGCATTTTGTTAGGATTCCTGTACTCTAGTTTAGATGTAGTTAACGTTTCTCTGGTGATAACTTTAGAAAAGCACTACTTGTAAGGTCAAGTGCGGTGGCTCACACCTGTAATCCTGGTACTTTGGGAGGCTGAGGTGGGTGGATTGCCTGAAGTCAGGAGTTCGAGACCAGCCTGGCCAGCATGGTGCAACCCCTGTCTCTACTAAAAATACAGAATTAGCTGGGTGTGATGGCGGGTGCCTGTATTCCCAGCTACTCGGGAGGCTGAGGCAGGAGAGTCGCTTGAACCCAGGAGGTGGAGGTTACAGTGAGCTGAGATCACGCCAGTGCACTTCAGGCTGGGCGACAGAGCAAGACTCCATGTCCTAAAAAAGAAAAAAAAATTACTACTTGTAAATAGCTGAAATAGAAAGGTGCTACTTATGAGAAGTAACATTCTGTTTGCAGTTTACACTTTTGTTGCAAATTGTTGAAACTGTCTGAAACTGTTTAGAAGGACAGCCTGAAACTGCTAAAGTGATGCAAAGTGTAGACTCTGGTGGGGGGAGGGGGTGTCTTAAATTTTCATGTCTGCTTGGCCTCTGGGGGCCTCTTAACAGCATTTTAAAGGAAATAAATAGATTAAGAAGAGAACAAATCATTTTGAAATACAGTTATCAAAATATTGTATTGAACCAAATTGGTGATAGTCCCATTTATTAGTTAAGTAACCGGATTGAGCAGTGGCTCTGGTAATTCCTTTGGGAGTAGTGATGAGATTTCTGTGACACTCTAATGCTTTGGAAAATACCTGTTGCTGTTTCTGTTAAAACTCCAGGGCTTATTGTCTGCCTTTATAATTGAAGGAGTGCTAAATTTCAGCTAGAAGTTTTTGCCTTTTATCATTCATGTTCACAAATACCAAGTTGATTTACTCTCAGCCTATCCATTTGTAGGAATATATGTGTATCCTTTCTTTACTTCCTCAAATGGTTATATTGATGACAAAAGAGACAAGGAAATAAAAACAGCAGAGAGAGGGGAACCCAAAGCCTAACAGTGTGCGTCCTTAGGGGTGAGGGTGAAGGAAGTGGCCGCAAGCCCTGGGAAGTTGCATCTTGCATCCATGTGCAGCACTGAGTGGATACCTGATGGTTCTGTCTTGTGTACACTGTTCAGGAGGACATGTGGAGTGGACATATCACATAGAAAAAGGTCAGTCTGGAAATTGTTAGCAGAAGCACTCAAGGGCTGAGAGGCACTGTCCTTGGTGGAAAGAGCCAGCAGGCCCACTGCTGGCGGTGCCCTGCTCATGAGAGTGTGCAAGTCTGGAGTCTGGCCTGTTCCTGGCCTTGGCAGATGGTAGCTCCTTGTTTTGGATTGTTAGCCCCTGCCAGTTTAGTTACTGTTTCTGGAAAATTCACATCGAAGGCAGTGTGGTAATTCAGTCAGTGTGTTGTCTGGCATGTGGTATAAAACTCCTGTTGAAAGCTCTGGTTCTGAGGCTATGCCTCAGGGACTCGAGAAGGGGACAGAGCAGCTTACTTTATTTTATTATTTATTTTATTTAATATTTTATTTTATTTTGAGATAGAGCCTCACTTTTTCACCCAGGCTGGAGTGCAGTGGCGCGATCTCTGCTCACTGCAGCCGGGAGCTTCTGGGCTCAAGTGATCTTCCCGCCACAGCCCCCAAAGTAGCTGGGACTACAGGCTCGTGCCACCACACCCAGCTAACTGTACTGTTTGCCATCTGTGATTGACACTGGAGTGATTGGCTGTTTTAGTCGGATTCTCAGGGCGGCAGGGAGCAGGCTGACTTCAAGTTGGGTGGGCGGTGGAATAGGTGGTTCAGGATCATGCAGGCATAAAGAAAACAGGAATCTGTGGGATCCCTGGGATCACTATATTGTTGCGGGGCCTCTGGGCAAATGGAACCATGGTTTGCACTCTGGCAGGATCCAGTTGTGCACCAGGGCTCTTGGCCTTCCACTTCAATTAGGTGGTTGCCCTCCACTGTCTGTTCCGTCTGTACACTCCCCTGCAGTGGAGGCCCACCCAGTCTTACCTGCCCTGTACTCTCCCTTTCCCAGCACCCACCTCAGAGAGAGTGCCTGAGCTCTTTCCCTTCACACCACCTCCCAGACACTGACCTTTGGGCCGGGGGCTGGCCTTGGGTGTTGCGGGGCTGCCTGGTCCAGGGAGTGGTGCTTGGGAGGAGTGAGCTTCTGCCACCTGCACAAGGAAGGCCCCGTTTGAGCAGGGCCTGCCGGTGGGGTTGGATCACTCAGAAGGGTCTGTGGATTGGTAGGTACTATGATCGCAGTTTCCAAAACATAATGCCTGAGTGAGAGCATGTGTTTTGTTACATGTTCTCTCAGACGTTTTATGAAGGTTTGTACATTTTTTTGTATTAAAAATGTTAGGAATTTAACTTGACAAGAAAAAGGAGTATAAGGCCAGGTGTGGTGGCTCATGCCTGCAATCCCAACACTTTGGGAGGCCGAGGTGGGTGGATCACCTGAGGTCAGGAGTTTGAGTACAGCCTGAACAGCATGGAGAAACCCTGTCTCTACTAAAAATTTAAAAAATTAGCTGGGCGTGGTGGCGCATGCCTGTAATCCCAGCTATTTGGGAGGCTGAGGCAGGAGAAGCACTTGAACCTGGGAGGTGGAGGTTACAGTGAGCTGAGATTGCACCATTGCACTCCAGCCTGGGCAACAAGAGCAAAACTCCATCTCAGGGGGAAAAAAAAAAAGTATAATAAGCATTAAATTGCTAAACTTTACATTCTTCTACTTTTTGTTACGTATTTGAGCATATGTACTATTTTTTCCCTCCAAAACAGGGGCTTGCTGTGTCACTCAGGCTGCAGTACAGTGGCACAATCTCAGCTCCCTGCAACCTCTGCCTCCTGGGTTCAAGCAATTCTCCTGCCTCAGCCTACTGAGTAGCTGGGATTACAGGTGCCCACCACCACGACCGGCTAATTTTTGTATTTTTAGTAGAGATGGAATTTTAACCATGTTGGCCAGGCTGGTCTTGAACTCCTGACCTCAGATGATCTGCCCACCTTTGCCTTTCAAAGTTCTGGGATTACAGGCATGAACCACTGTGCCTGGCCCTTTTTTCCCAATTTTTGTTATGGTAATATACACATAACAAAATTTACCATCTTAACCATTTTCAGTGTGCAGTTCAGTGGTGGTAAGTTCATTCATACTGTTGTACAGCCGTCACCACCATCTGTCTCCAGAACCCTTCATCTTGTAAAACTGAAATTCTATACCCTTTAAACACTGCCTCCCCATTTACCCTCCCTAAAGCCCCTGGCAAGCACCATTGTATTTCCTGTCTCAGAATTTCACTACGTAGGGACTTCATATAAGTGGAATTATGTAGTATTTGTGTTTTTGTGACCAGCTTAGCTCATTTAGCTAATGTCCTTAAGGTT
Source organism: Mandrillus leucophaeus (assembly GCF_000951045.1). Taxonomy (NCBI): domain Eukaryota; kingdom Metazoa; phylum Chordata; class Mammalia; order Primates; family Cercopithecidae; genus Mandrillus; species Mandrillus leucophaeus. Next base: position 2,835,524 of record NW_012107474.1, on the reverse strand, counting down.
CATCCATGTTGTAGCATATGTCAATTTCCTTCCTTTTTAAGGCTGAATAATACTCCATTGTATGGATATACTGAATTTTGTTTATCCACCCCTCAATGGACACTTGAGTTCCTTCCACCTTTTGGCTATTTTGAATAATAAAACTGTGAACATGAATGTGTAAATACTTCTTTGAGATCCTACTTTCAATTTTTTTGGATATAGATCTAGAAGTGGGATTGCTGGATCATACTAGAATTCTGTTTTTAGCCGGGCGCGGTGGCTCAAGCCTGTAATCCCAGCACTTTGGGAGGCCGAGGCGGGTGGATCACGAGGTCAGGAGATCGAGACTATCCTGGCTAACATGGTGAAACCCCGTCTCTACTAAAAATACAAAAAACTAGCCGGGCGTGGTGGCGGGCGCCTGTAGTCTCAGCTACTTGGGAGGCTGAGGCGGGAGAATGGCGTGAACCCGGGAGGCGGAGCTTGCAGTGAGCCGAGATCACGCCACTGCACTCCAGCCTGGGAGCACAGCGAGACTCCGTCTCAAAAAAAAAAAAGAATTCTGTTTTTAATTTTTTAGGGAACCTCCATCTGATTTTTCACAACAGCTGTTCTGTTTTCTGTTCCTTTTAATTTAATTTATTTTTTATTTTTCTAAGGACCCAGTAAGGAAGGAGTATCAGTTTACATTCCTACCAACAGTACAAAGGTTCCAGTTTCCTCCACATCTTCGCCAACACTTATTTTCTTATTTGTTGTTGCATTTTTTAATAGTAGTCATCCTAATGGATATAAGGTGGTATCTTACTGTCATTTTGATTTGCCTTTCCCTAATAATTAGTGATGTTGAGCATCTTTTCACATGTTCGTCAGCCATTTATGTGTCTTTGGAGAAATATCTCTTCAAGTCCTTTGCCCATTTTTGAATTGGGTTTCTCACATGCATGTGTGTGTGTGTGTGTGTGTGTGTGTGTATGTATATGTGTTTTAAAGAGACAGTCTCACTATGTTGTCCAGGCTGATCTCCAACTCCTGGGCTCAAGTAAGTAATCCAGTAATCCTCCTGCCTCAGCCTCCCAAGGAGCTGGGACTTAAAGACATGTGCCCCTGTGCCTGGCTCTGTTCATACATTTTTACATATTTATTAAGCTATTTTGTGTTATGTTTTTAGTTGGCATTTTAATGAATTTTTAAAACATTTATATAATCTACACATTTCTTGTTTTAAAAATTTAAGATCTCATACACTTTTTTGATTCCAGTTTTTTGTTTGTTTGTTTTTTGTTTTTGAGACGGAGTTTCGCTCTTGTTGCTCAGGCTGGAGCGCAATGGCACAATCTCGGCTCACCACAACCTCCACCTCCTGGGTTCAAGCGATTCTCCTGCCTCAGCTTCCCGAGTAGCTGGGATTACAGGCATGTGCCACCCCGCCTGGCTAATTCTGTATTTTTAGTACAGACAGGGTCTCTCCATGTTGGTCAGGCTGGTCTCGAACTCCTGACCTCGGGTGATCTGTCTGCCTCAGCCTCCCAAAGTGCTGGGATTATAGGCGTGAGCCACCGCACCCGGCCAATTTCAGTTTTTTGTATTATTTTACGGCCATGCCTGATGTTGTGGAGCCTTTTGAGTATTTAGGTTTTGATGCTTTCTGTGTTTTGCCATCTGAAAGCTGGAGTCCCTCTGACCCACCAAGCTTAGTGCTGACAGGGAGAGTGGAGGAAAGGGGTGGCTGCTGTGCAGGGAGTGCAGGTGCATTTCCACAGTGCTGTGTGCCCAGTGCAGGCAGTGCCTGAGAGAGAGGCTGTCTGTGGAAAAGGGGTCCTTGCCTCCAGGGTTAGGGTTCCTCATTTTCTTTTTCTTTCTTTCTTTCTTTCTTTTTGAGATGGAGTCTTGCTCGCTCTATCACCCAGGCTGGAGT
>NW_012107474.1:2822881-2832109 GCF_000951045.1 Mandrillus leucophaeus | reverse complement strand
CTGGGCAACAGAGTGAGACTCCATCTCAAAAAAAAAAAAAAAAAAAGATTTCTTGACAAATGTTTTCCTCAGAATGAGTCATTTATTGACTGAACACCTCTTTGGAATAGGAGCTGTGGAAGCCAGGGTGGAAGACAGATGGACAACTGGTTTGTGGTTTCTGAACCACAGGTGCCTAAAACTTCTCACACACAAAATGAAAACTCACTCAACTGTCATGATGTATAGTTAGTGTCCTAAAAGGTGTCCTGGAGAAGGTATTTTGGGAGGACTGGTAACAAACACAGCACCTAGAGATGCAGTCTCTGGATCTGACTGTTGTGTTGTCTTCAGTCGTTTTCTGGTTTTATAAATGCCTCAGTGTTACTGTTTGCTAGAACTGGAATTACCCTAGAATTTCCAGTGGAATTGTGGCTGCTCATTAGTCAACACTGCTCTGGGTAGCAGCTAGGAGGTGGCACTGTGGGAGATGGTCCTCTGCTAGGCGTAGCACCTGGCAAGGGGGATGGGGCTGTGTGGACTCCTCCAGCATGGCAGTGTCTAGTATATTACATTACACAGGATAGTGTCACCAAACTGAGTTAGAGAGCACATTTTAGATGGATTTAAAGAAGTATAGGCCGGGCGTGGTGGCTCACACCTGTAATCCCAGCACTATGGGAGGCTGAGGCGGGCGGATCACGAGGTCAGGAGATCGAGACCATCCTGGCTAACAAGGTGAAACTCTGTCTCCACTAAAAATACAAAAAATTAGCCAGGCGAGGTGGCGGGCGCCTGTAGTCCCAGCTACTCGGGAGGCTGAGGCAGGAGAATGGCATGAACCCGGGAGGCGGAGCTTGCAATGAGCTGAGATCGCACCACTGCACTCCAGCCTGGGCGACAGAGCCAAAAAAAAAAAAAAAAAAAAAAGAAGGATACTCGGGCCAGGTGCGGTGGCTCACGCCTGCAATCCCAGCACTTTGGGAGGCCAAAGCGGGCGGATCACCTGAGGTCGGGAGTTCAAGACCAGCCTGACCAACATGGAGAAACCCTGTCTCTACTAAAAATACAAAATCAGCTGGGTGTGGTGGCGCATACCTGTAATTCCAGCTGAGGCAGGAGAATCACTTGAACCTGGGAGGTTGGAGTGTTGCAGTGAGCCTAGATTGTGGCATTTACACTCCAGCCTGGGCAACAAAAGCTAAACTCCATCTCAAAAAAAAAGTATACTCAGATTTTCTGACTCCTCTGGGTACTAGAAAGAGGAAAAGAAAGTGTAGTCAGATTTTTAAAAAAGTATCACATCTCTTTGAACAGCTATAATTTTGGTCAGGGATTGGCAAACCACAGGCCTATGGGCCAGATCCCACTAACCTTTTTTTGTATGGCCCTAGGACTGAGAATGGTTTCTACATTTTTAAAGAGCTGTAAAGAAAGCATATGTAATACAGACAGTATGTGACCCACAAACCTGAAATATTTACCTTCTGGCCCTTTACAGAAAATTTTTGCTGGTCACACCTCCCACCCCTTCAGTTCTTTTTTTTTTTTTGAGATGGAGTCTCACTCTGTCACCCAGGCTGGAGTGCAATGGCCTAGTCTCAGCTCACTGCAACCTTTGCCTCCCAGGTTCAAGTGATTCCCCTGCCTCAGCCTCTTAAGTAGCTGAGACTACAGGCACCTGCCACCACACCCAGCTAATTTTTGTATTTTTAGTAGAGACGGGGTTTCACTATGTTAGCTAGGCTGGTCTCGATCTCCTGACCTCGTGATCCGCCCGCCTCAGCCTCCCAAAGTGCTGGGATTACAGGCATGAACCATGGTGCCCGACCAGCCCTCAGTTCTTACTTGAACCAAATCAAAGTTGGTCTGGATCTAAATGGAATCAAATAGCAAAACTGTTGGGAGATACGAAAAACACGTGGGGATTTGGTGAGCTACTCTCCTGCAGCTGACTCACGCCTCGCTGTGATTGGCATACAGTGTTGTCTGTGTAAAAGTCGAGCCTAAAGAAATAGCTCTTAACTCACCATGAGAATTAGAAAGGAATCTATGTGAGTAGTTCTAACAGCTGAAGTCTAGAACTCTGCTTCAGTGACTAGTTCCCATTGAGCACTGGGACACGCTTTGCTGAGTGTCACCATGGAAGGTCAGATTCTTTCCGGTGGCTCCCGTGCTTCACTGAGAGCAATTGTGCTGACCCCCCCCCACCCCCCCGCCACTGGGACAGCAGGGCAGGCTCCTTGGTCAGGGCTGGCCCAGGAGCAGAGTGGGTTAATGAGAGGAGGCCTGGTCTCTGGGACGCTGGTCAGGGTCTACAGGCTGGGGACCCTGCGGGCTGGATGAGAACCCCCCTCACTGGTCTTTAGCTTCTCAGGACTTCTTTGTAGAATCTCCCTCATCTCTTCCTTTTTCTGTTTGATGTCTCTTTCCTCATTTCCTCTGTAAATGGAATAAAAAAAGGGACTGAATAATTTCCAAATTTTGTTTTTTTGTTTTCTTTTTTTTTTGATAAAGAGTCTCACTATGTTGCTGGTTTTGAACTCCTGGACTCAAGCAGTATTCCCGCCTTGGGCATCCAAAGTGCTGGGCTTGCAGGTGTAGGCCACTGGGCCCGGCCTATCCCCAACCTCTTTTTTTCAGTGCTTTTGTGACAGTTTTCTCATGGACCTTTTGACTGGTCAGGATAACATTGCCTGGGGATGTATTTACTTGATTACTTAAATTTATGTTTCTGTTTCAGTTTTTTTTTTTTTTTTTTTTTTTGAGTCAGTCTCGCTCTGTCACCCTGGCTGGAGTGCAATGGTGTGATCTTGATGCACTGTGACCTCCACCTCCCGGGTTCAAGCGATTCTCTCAAGCCTCAGCCTCCTGAGTAGCTGGGATTACAGGCGCATGCCACGACGCCTGGCTAATTTTTGCGTTTTTAGTAGAGATGGGGTTTCACCACATTGGCCAGGCTGGTCTCGAACTCCTGAACTCAAGTAATCTGCCTGCCTTAGCCTCCCAAAATGCTAGGATTATAGTCGTGAGCCACTGCCCCTGGCCAAAAGGGAGATTTAAAATGTTAGACAAGGCAGAAGCATTAGATAGAGGGATATTAACATATCATTTACAGGTATAGTTAATAATCATGGGTAGGCATGGTGGCTCACACCTGTAATCCTAGCACTTTGGGAGGCCGAGGAGGGCAGATTGCTTGAGCTCAGGAGTTTGAGGCTAGCCTGGGCAACATGGCAAAACCCTGTCTCTACAAAAAATACAAAAATAAGCTGGGTGTGGTGTTGTGTGCCTGTGGTTCCAGCTACTCTGGGGCTGAGGTGGGAGAATCGCTTGAATGAGGGACGTTGAGGCTGCAGTGAGCCAGATGGTGCCACTGCACTCCAGCCTGGGCGACAGAGCCAGACCCTATCTCAAAAAAACAAAGCAAAACAAAACAAAACCAAAAAAAACCTATATGGCTGTTTTAATACAGTTTTAAAATAAAATGAAGTCAAAACTTGGGGAGAAGTAGTCTCTAAAAATTGAAAGCAGCCGGGTACTGTGACTCACACCTGTAATCCCAGCATTTTGGGAGGCCAAGGTGGGAGGATTGCTTGAAGCCAAGAGTTCGAGACCAGCCTGGGAAACAGCCAGACCCCGTCTCTACAAAAAAAGAAAAAAAGAAAGAAAAAAAAAACTGAAAGCAAAATGAATAAAAATAATCAAACCACAAATTGAGTTGGTGGCTTAACTATACAGAAAGGAATTATTTCAGGTGACTTCAAAACAAATTGTATTGGCCGGGCGCGGTGGCTCACGCCTGTAATCCCAGCACTTTGGGAGATCGCGGCAGGCAGATCACGAGGTCAGGAGATTGAGACCATCCTGGCTAACATGGTGAAACCCTGTCTCCACTAAAAATACAAAAAAAATTAGCCGGGCCTGGTGGCAGGCGCCTGTAGTCCCAGCTACTCGGGAGGCTGAGGCAGGAGGCGGAGCTTGCAGTGAGCCGAGATGGTGCCCCTGCACTCCAGCCTGGGCGACAGGGCAAGACTCCATCTCACAGAAAAACCCCCAAAAAACCAAACTGTATTGTACATCCTAGCAGGGTAAATCCTAAAGACAAAATAACTAAAAAGAAACCCTGGGCAGTTTTTAGTGCGTGAATTGTTAGTAATAACATTTTTACTTATTTAGGTACTTACTGACTTACACTTCTTTTTGAGATGGGATCTTGCTGTATCCCCCAAGCTGGATTGTGCCACTGCACTCAGCTTCCAAACCTTCGCTATTGCTGGGAGATGCACTACACAAGTAAGCCACAGGACGTTGCTTTCTTCAGACCCTGGTTAATATTTGCAGAGCATGTGACACATGTGTGGCTTTGGAAGCTGCATCCTGGTCATAGCTGAGCGTCTTTCGTGGTGCTTGCCTCATGGACCGCCTGCTTCCTCAGCTCACTGTGTGTTTCCCATTTTGAATAATGCCGTAATTCATAGGTTGAATTGATGTAATTCACTGTTGCAGGCACCAGAGTTGTACAGATTGTTGACAAGTGTCCCGTGCTTGTGAGTTCGACCTTATCTTAGAAGCACAATTATTTTATCATCAGAGGTCAGGTTGTGTAGAAGAAATGTCAGGGCTTTGAGCTGGACAGACTGAAGTTCCCCAGCCTGTGATCCATCTGTCTCCTCACCAGCGAAACAAAGACAGTGAACCTATCTGCGCCTTCTGGAGTAGTCTGGTTATGACTAGTGTGAACCCCCCGGTCACACTATTAGTAGCAAAAAACCATTTTATTATGTGGACAAATTCTGTGAACCAGGAATATGGAGAGGGAACAGGAAGTGTCCGTCTCTCCTCCAGGAGGTCTGTGTCCTCAGCTGGGACGACTCAGCGGCTGGGGGTGATGTAATGACTGAGGAATGGTGTCTTCTGGAGGCGCTTTCTGAAATCTGTCAGCTGGAACACGAGCTGGAGATGTTGACCAGAGCACCCGTGTGCAGACATCATAGGACCTGGGCTTCCTCACAGATTAGAGGAGGTCTTCACAGCACTGGGGGCTCCTCACAAATTAGAGGAGGTCTTAGCACTGGGGGTTCCTCACAGCACTGGGGGGGTCACTCACAGCACTGGGGGTTCCTCACAGCACTGGGGGGGTCCCTCACAACACTGGGGGGGTTCCTCACAGTACTGGGGGTTCCTCACAGTACTGGGGGGTCCCTCACAACACTGGGGGTTCCTCACAGCACTGGGGGTTCCTCACAGCACTGGGGGCTCCTTCCTTCCTCACAGCACTGGGGGTCCCTCACAGCACTGGGGGGTCCCTCACAGCACTGGGGATTCCTCACAGCACCGGGGGCTCCTCACAGCACTGGGGGGTCCCTCACAGCACTGGGGATTCCTCTCCTCACAGCACTGGGGATTCCTCACAGCACTGGGGGTCCCTCACAGCACTGGGGGGTTCCTCACAGCACTGGGGGTTCCTCATAGCACTGGGTGCTCCTCACAACACTGGGGGTCCCTCAGCACTGGGGGGTCCTCACAGCACGTGGGAGTTTCTCACAGCACTAGGGGCGTCACTCACAGCCCTGGGGGCTCATCACAGCACAGGGGGTTTCCTCATAGCACTGGGGCTTCCTTTATATCATTGGGGAGGGCTTCCTCAGGCATTGAGGGGCTTCCTTTATATCACTGGGGGGCTCCCTCACAGTATTGGGGGTTCCCGAATAGCACTGGGGGCTTCCTCACAGCATTCAGGACTTTCTCATAACAGTGGCTTCCTCACAGCGTTGGGGGCTCCTTTGTATCATGAGGGGGCTTCCTCACTGCATGGGGCTTCCTGGTAGTCGGACTTCTCACGTGGGTGCTCAGGGCCCCAGAAGGGAGTGTCACTATGAACAAGATGGAAACCACCTCGCCTTTTCTGACCCAGCTCTCCTGGAGTCGCACAGTATCATTCCACTGCGTTCTCTTGTTCTCAGATGAGTCACTCAGGTCAGCCTAGATTGCAGAGGAAGGGACAAAGACCTCGTGTCTCGATGGGAGAAATGCCAGAGAGTTGGGGGACACACTGGCCTTGGCGTGTAGTAGATGCGGCTCTGTCTGCCCTCACTGCCCCTTTCCTCCCCTCACGAAGCCCCATTCTTCTCCTGACACTCAAAACGCTGACTGAGCGAATGTGCGTCTCGCTTCTGCATGGCCTTGGTCAACAGGACTCGCAGGCCAAGCTTCCAGGCACCTTGAGTGGCTGTGCCGGGCCTCCACGCGGCCCTGCTGCGGGGTTAGGCGGGAGGAAGCGAGACTGGCCCCACTCCTGTTGACTATTCCACCAGCACCTTTGGTTTGTGGAAGTGGTTGTGTTCAAAGAGATTTTTGTAAAAACATCACAATTCTAAAACTTTATGCATTTTTGGCATTTAAAAAGCCCTGGCAAGTCTACTGCCTTAATTCTCCTGCACCCTTGGCCTGTAGGTCCGTACCTGTGTGGCTACGCACTTTTTTTTTTTGCTGTTACTGTGGCCTTGTAGTATATTTTAAAATTTGGTATTCGTTAACTCTTTTTTTTTTTCCTTTTTGAGACGGAGTCTTGTTCTGTTGCCCAGGCTGGAGTGCAATGGTGCAATCTGGGCTCACTGCAGTCTCCGCTTCCTGGGTTCAAGTGATTCTCCTGCCTCAGCCTCCAGAGTAGCTGGGATTACAGGCGCGCGCCACCATGCCTGGCTAATTTTTGTATTTTTAGTAGACACGGGGTTTCACCATGTTGGCCAGGCTGGTCTCAGACTCCTGACCTCAGGTGATCCACCCGACTCAGCCACTCAAAGTGCTGGGATTACAGGCGTGAGCCACCGCGCCCAGCCTTTTTTTTTTTTAAAGGTAAGGCAGGGTCTCCCTTTGTCACCCAGGCTGGAGTACAGTGGTATGATCATGGCTCACTGCAGTCTCGACCTCCTGGACTCAAGTGATCCCCCTGCCTCAGCCTCTCAAGCAGCTGGGACTATAGACACATGCCACCACGCCCAGCTAAATTTTTTGATATTTAGTAGAGATAAGGTCTCACTATGTTGTCCAGGTTGGTCTTGAACTCCTGAACTCAAACAATCCTCCCACCGTGTTAGGATTACAGTCGGGAGCCACTGCATCCGGCCTCTTAGCTCTTTCAAGGGTAACCTAGCTACTCACAGACCTTTATTTCTCCATTTACATTTGAGAGCAGTTTTGTTTTGTTTTATTTTATTTTATTTTATTTTATTTTATTTATTTTTGAGGAAGTTTGATTGAGATTATATCTGCATTATTTATTATTTATTTATTTATTTGAGACAGAGTCTTGTTCTGTCGCCCAGACTGGAAGGCAGTAGCATGATCTTGGCTCACTGCAACCTCCACCTCCCAGATTCACGCCATTCTCCTGCCTCAGCCTCCCAAGTAGCTGTGATTGCAGGCATGCGCCTCCACGCCCGGCTAATTTTTTTGTATTTTTTAGTAGAGGGTTTCGCTATGTTGGCCAGGCTGGTTTCAAACTCCCGACCTCAAGTGATCCACCTGCCTCAGCCTCCCAAAGTGTTAGGATTACAGGTGTGAGCCACTGCGCCCGACCATATCTGCGTGATTTATAGATGATAACGTTTACTGAGAAAACCAGTGGAATCTCTGTAAACTGTTAGAACCACAGGAGGATCCAGAACAGTTGCCAGATACAAGATCAGTCTACACAAACCAGTGATACTTCTACTGGCAACCCACCAGAAACTGTAACTGCTCTTGAGACAGTAACCAGAAAACCCATAAAGTGTTTAGGAATTAATCTAAGAAGACCTCCAGAAAGAAGACCATCAGACTTAATCATGGACGAAGGTACGGGTCTCAGTAAATGAAGAAGATCCCGTGCTCATAGAGGGGATGATCTGTTATTATAATGATGGCTGTTTTCCCCAGGTGAGTCCATAAATACATATAAAAAGTTGTTATAAAGTTGGTCAAGCATGGCGGCTCATGCCTGATCCCAGCACTTCGGGAAGCTGAGGCAGGAGGATCGCTTGAGCCCAGGAGTTTGAGGCCAGCCTGGGCAACATAGTGAGACACTGTCTCTGTAAAAAATACAAAAATTAGCTGGGTTTGGTGACACATGCCTGTAGTCCTAGCTACTAAGGAGGCTGAGGTGGGAGGATCACTTGAGCCTGGGAGGTTGTGGCCACAGTGAGCCATGAATGTGCCACTCCATTCCTGCATGGGTGACAGAGTGAGACCCTGTCTCAGAATAAAATAAATTGTTTCTTGATAGCAGAGACATTGCTTTGTTTGCTGCTCTATCCTCAGCAGTTAGAACAGCCAGGCATAAAGAAGACACTCAGTAAATATTTGTGAAATGAGTGAAGGGCTCTGTGCTCTGCCTTCTCACTGGACGGTGACCTCAGACTCTTTCCCACTCTGCCTCATGTTTTGTAATCGCACGATGGATGAGTGCAGTTGACTTCCCTGTTCCCTGTCGATGGATGGGTAGTTTTGTTTCCATTTTTTGTTATTGTGAATTTGAAAAATCTTTAGCATCTAGATTTTCTTGCTAAAAGTTTTTAATGCCCTTTAAAATGAGGCTTTGACACAGAAAAGATTATTTAAGGTTATTTTAAAATCAACATTTATTAATGTAGAGAGTTAAAGGCTTGGTTTTCCTCTATTTTATATAGAAGTTGCTAATTTTATTCTCTTTATAAAGTTTAGAAAAGCTTTTTTGAGGCAGAGCCTTTCTCTGTCACCCACACTGGTGTGCAGTGGCCTGATCTCAGCTCACCGCAACTTCCACCTCCCTGGCTCAAGCCTTCCTCCCTCCTCATCCCCCCAAGTAGCTGGGACGACAGGCACAATACCACACCTGGCTAATTTTTGTATTTTAATAGCAATGGGGTCTCACCGTGGTGGCCAGGCTGGTCTCAAACTCCTGGCCCCAAGTGATCTGCCTGCCTCAGCCTCCCAAAATGCTGGATTACATGTGTGAGCCACCATGCCCAGCCAAATTTAGTAAGTTTTAACTTTCACCTTTAAGACAGTCTTTGAACAACTTAAATTGATCAGACCAAATATATCTTTTTTTTTTTAATTGAGATGGAGTCTTGCTCCGTTGCCTAGGCTGGAGTGCAGTGACGCAATCTCAGCTCACTGCAGCCTCCTCCTCCAGGGTTGAAGCAATTCTCTTGCCTCAGCCTCCTAAGTAGCTGGGATTACAGACCCAAACCACCATCCCCTGCTGATTTTTGTATTTTTTTTTTT
>NW_012107474.1:2819086-2822023 GCF_000951045.1 Mandrillus leucophaeus | reverse complement strand
CTGGCCAGCATGGTGAAACCCCATCTCTACTAAAAATACAAAAATTAGCTGGGCGTGGTGGCAGGTGCCTGTAATCCCAGCTACTCGGGAAGCTGAGGCAGGAGAATTGCTTGAACCCAGGAGGTGGAGGTTGCAGTGAGCCAAGATCACGCCGTTGCACTCCAGCATGGGGAACAGAGTGAGACTGTCTCAAACAAACAAACAAAAAAACACCCACAAAAATTAGCCAGGCGTAGTGGTGAGTGCCAGTAACCCCAGCTACTCAGGAGGCTGAGGCAGGAGAATCACTTGAACCCAGGAGGCGGAGGTTGCAGTGAGCTGAGATCATGCTACTGTACTCCAGTCTGGGTGACAGAATGAGACTCTGCCTCAAAACAAAAAAACAAAACAAAAAAAAGTATTTACATAGTGCATCTCAAGTTCTCAGACTTTGCTCTCAGACCTGGGGACACTACCTGGTTCTTGTCACTGCTGTGTTCCCAGAGTGCTAAGAAGTTTGCAATCTGTAAACTCGAATACATGAGGGAGTATTCACCATCTTAGTAAATTTCTCTCTGGTACTTTTTAACTAAAAAAGAAATGTCTATAATTAGTAACTTAATTACACATAAATTGCAATCAAGGTCAGAATCTAAGATTAATTGGCCATTTTCTTAAATACTGCCGACACCTCTAAATGCCAAATGCGTAGATATTTTGAAGCTAAACACTAAAATATTAAAACCTAAACCATTCATAGGGGCTAAAGACACTAAGGCAATAATGAAATTGTCTCTGATGAGTAGGGGTTCCTTTCTGGGGCCTCCGCCAGCCCCTCTACTGTACCTCCTTTCTTAGTCTCCCTGGACTGCTTGGCCGCTGACTTCCCTTCGCGCTCATTCCTCTGATCTGAGCAAAGGAAAACACCACCACCTGGTGGGATTCTGCCAGTCTGTTAACATCAGCTTCCTTTCCGAAAAACTTGCCCTGTTCCTCCGGAATACTTAAAAGTATTAAGATGCCAGCCTGTTAAGTTCTGTCCATTTTTCATGTTTTTGTCGGCCTTTAAAGTCACGACACTAAAGCTTATATTCTTCGGGTGGTTTTGAGACGAGCATAAGTTTTTTTATGGCTGAGGCACATATGGTCAGACTGCTTTCCAAAGCTGTTACGCTGCCGTGTGACTCATAGCACTGACTCCTGTGCAGTTCCAGATTTGACTTCATCTTTGCTAGCAAAGAGCATTGCTTTTGTTTTAAATTTAATAATTGCTACATGGAAAAGGATATATTATTTTAATTTTTTAATTTCTTGAATTACTAGCGAGTTCTATTTCTGTACGTGAAGGTTGGAAAGTTGTGTCTTCCTCATTTTAGTATGGACAGAGCCCTTAAGGTGACAAGGAACTTTAATAAATAATGTGTCTTTTTTTTATTGGGTGGAACTGTAGAAATAAAGTAAACAAACTATTGAAATAAACTGTAGAAATAAAATAACTGTGTCTGATGCTTAAACACTGTGGTATTATAGTACATTGGATTGGTAATTCTTTGGGAATTTAGAATCCCATTTTATGTTAAGAAGTAAAGACACTGTTGTTTGAGTTTGAAGATCAGAGAAACTTATTTTTTGTGTGGAAGCGGGGAAAGAAATAGAGATCAATCGATTTTCTCTAAATCTCAGGTCAGCCTTTGGTTTTTATGTAATGCTGAGAGAAGCGGTTTTTGATCAAGATGAACCTGCTGAGCCCTCATCCTTCAGTTGGATGTTTCTAGTTCTTTCCCCATGAACGACAGGTTTCACTTAGTCAGATGCTGTCCTGGACCTGCTTGTATCTGAGCTGGTTGACAGAGGTCCTGCCCTCAGCACAAGATTGTCACCCGAAGCCTCAGGCGTTGTGCTAGGATGAACCTTGTAAATTCTGCTGGAAACCATTTGCCTGATTGCAGGAACCAGTTGGTTTTACTACCAAAATGTGGTTTATCCTTTTGCTGGAGAGTGGAATTTAGCAAGGAGCTCCACGAATTATAGTAATGAATTTACCGATGGCTCTTCCACGTGAACAGTGCCTTCTTGAGCAGGCAGAGCCATCTATGGCAGCTCCTCTCCGGCCTCCGGTGTCTGGTAGGAGGGCTGGCCACCTATTTTTACTCAACAACATACGTTAGTCCTAAAGAGTTGCCTTTTTCTCTTTTAATTCCCTGCTTAGAATTTCTCTGATCTGTTGAAGGGAAAACACGTTTTCAAAGCTTTTGAGGCAAATGTGAAGGTTTTTCTTTAGAGTGATTATACCTATATATCAGATATAGAAGTTTTTATTTTTTTATTTTATTTATTTTTTTGAGACAGAGTCTTGCTCTGTTGCCTAGCCTGGAGTGCAGTGCTGTGATCTCGGCTCACTGCAGCCCCCGCCTCCCGGGTTCAAGCTACACTCCTGCTTCAGCCTCCTGAGTAGCTGGGATTACAGGTACACACCACCTCGCCCAGCTAAATTTTTTTGTATTTTTAATAGAGACGGGGTTTCACCATGTTGGCCAGACTGGTCTTGAACTCCTGGCCTCAAGTGATCCACCCGCATTGGCTTCCCAAAATGCTAGGATTACAGGCGTGTACCATTGTACCTGACCATTTTAACCAGTTTTGTTAGAGAGAAGGACTACCAATCTATACATTTTGAAATTCTGACTTTTTCCTCATATTATGAACATTTTGAAAGACAATCTAAGAGTAGAATCGTAATTATCTGCCACCTAGATTCAACAGTTGTTGATATCTGGACCCGGTTTATTTAGGTTTGTATTTTTGTTGACCCATTTGAAATTAAGTTTTGGATATCATGGTCATGCAACTAAACATTGTAGCACGTACTTCTCAAAATGATGATATTTATGCTATGAGCGTATAGCTTTATCACACCATCAAAATAACAATCTCTAATAATATCTAATACTATATATT
>NW_012107474.1:2815251-2816616 GCF_000951045.1 Mandrillus leucophaeus | reverse complement strand
ATGGTCTCGATCTCCTGACCTCGTGATCCACCTGTCTCGGCCTTCCAAAGTGCTGGGATTACAGGCTTGAGCCACCGCACCTGGTCCTTTTTTTTTTTTTTTTTAAGAGACAGAATCTCTGTCATCCCGGCTGGAGTGCAGTGGCGTGATCTTGGCTCTCTGCAACCATTGCCTGCTGGGTTCAAGCGATTTTCTTGCCTCAGCCTCCCAAGTAGCTGGGACTACAGGCAGGTGCCACCATGCCCAGCTAATTTTTGTATTTTTAGTAGAGATGGGGTTTTGCCATTTTGGTCAGGCTGGTCTCGAATTCCTGACCTCAAGTGATCCTCCTGCCTCAGCCTCCCAAAATGCTGGGATTACAGGCATGAGTCATAACGCCTGGCCCCATATGCTGTTTATTTCATTTTTCCCAAGCAAACTAGGACTTAGAGATGGTTTCCCAAAGCCCTGCTGACTCATTTTCAGCACCTCTCCACAGGACTAGTGCTGTGTGCCAGCAGACACCACCTCTGTGGGGATGGAGGTTGACTCAGACACAGAGCCTGGCCTCGGGAGCCTTATGTTCCAGCAACCACTTGACTAACAATCATAAAAATTAAAATTGCAAAATATTTTGTCAACTGTGCATCAACCAAACAAAAATAAAATTGCCTTAAGTGGAACAAGGAGGTACAGGCAGGATGAAGTCAAGCAAATTATATGTCCAAAAACGTGTCATGTCGGTGATTAGCTTCAGGAAGCATTTTTATTTAGTGTGTATTGACATCAGAGACAGTGCTGGTAGTTGGGGATGTAGCACGACGGGTCCATGGCCCTTAAGGAACCTGTAGTCCAAATAAACAACTGAGATACAGCGGGGCTGAGCAGAGGGTGCTGTGTGAGGACCCAGCAGGGACAAACTTAACCCCAGTGTGGGCGAGATTCATCAGGAAGGCTTTCTAGAGAAGGTGATGTGGGTGATGCATGTTCCCCACCTAGCCATGCTGAGAGGGGAGTGTGTCTGGGCAGAGCTATCAGGCTGGGGAGGACCCAGGGGCGGGGTAGAACCTGGCATGCTGGGGAAACTAAATGTGGTGATTGGTTTGTTTATGCAACTTGGAGTGTGGAAGGGGATCAGTGAGGGGATGCTGATGCCTGAGGGTGAGGATTGGGCAGAGGCAGTTTTAAGCATGTGAGTCACATGATCAGATTTCCATTTTAGAAAGCTTGGAGAATGGGCCTACTCGGGTGGCTGACACCTTGTGTTAGTCTGTTTTCACACTGCTGATAAAGACGTACCCAAGACTGGGCAATTTACAAAAGAAAGAGGTTTAATTGGACTTACAGTTCCACATGGCTGGGGAAGCCTCACAATCACGGTGAAAG
>NW_012107474.1:2811131-2812526 GCF_000951045.1 Mandrillus leucophaeus | reverse complement strand
TTTACTTTTATTTTTGACAGTTTCTTTATAGAGTGCCTCTCAGTTTGGGTTCGTGGGTGTGTCCTGAGGATTGGACTCACAGCTTTCATTTCAGGAAGGACTGCACAGAAGTCAGTACAGTGTATCTTTTTCAGTGCATCATTGTTTTCCCTTTGTAATTAATAAGTATCTTGAGACTGGTGCTGTGGTGCATGCCTGTAATCCCAGCACTTTGGGAGGCAGAGGTGGGAGGATGGCTTGAGCCCAGGAGTTAAAGACCAGCCTGGGCAACAGAGTGAGACCCCTGTCTACAAAAAAATGCAAAAATTAGCCAGGTATGGTGGTGTATGCCTGTAGTTCTAGCTACTCAGGAGACTGAAGTATGCGGTTCGCTTGAACCCGGGAGGTCGAGGTTGCAGTGAGCCAGAGTCTTGCCACTGCATTCCAGTCTGGGAAATAGAGCAAGAATCCATCTCAAAAAAATAAAAAATGAAATGTATCTTGTGGCAGGTACTTTGAGATTATGTACATTTCCTGTTTCTCATACTTCCACAAACTAGTGTTAGCATCCATTGATGATTCCTGTCTGAAATGGCTTACTGTGCTGGTTGCCGAATGGTGATGTTTGAAAGCTGTCGTCATCCTCTACTCACTAGAGAACTCTTGCATTTTAGAGCTTTTTCTTCTCTCCATCTATTCATTTATGTGTTTATATTTTTAAAGGAAAACTTATTCTGAACCTTATTAAAGATGTCAAGGCACTTAGTGCTTTGGAAGGGAAGGCAGGATGATAGCTTGAGGCCAGGAGCTTGAGACCAGCCTGGGCAACATAGCGAAACCTCATGTCTACAGAAAATTTTAAAAATTAGCCAAGTGTGGTGGTGTGAGCCTGTAGTCCTAGCTCCATGGGAGGCTGAGGCAGGAGGATCACTTGAGTCCAGGGGTTCGAGGCTGCAGTCTGCACCATGATTGCACCACTGAACTCCAGCCTAGGTGACAGAGCAAGACCTTGTCTCAGAAAAGCAAAACAAAGGGCAGGCTGTTCAGGATGATCATGATAGGTGTAGGGCCTGCTGCAATGGAATTGTGTAGTGGGGGAGACCTAGGAGCAGGGGTGGGGGCCATGGACGGAAAATTACTAAGAGGAAACATCAGGGTGAAGGGGGTTCCGGCTGAACTGACCTAACAGGATTCTTGTGGAAGGCAGGCCAGGGAAGGCCCGTAGCATCCCTCCTCTGGACCATAAACACTCGGGGAGTCCCGATCTCTCCTGAACAGTGCACTGGCGCCAGCTTTCCAGATGTGTGTGTAAGTCCATCATCCTTTAACCAAGTTTGCTTAGAAAGCCTAGATGGTGAGACTTAAAATTGTCATGGAGAATTGTCTCCCAACAAAGTGGCTGACTGTGTTGTGGCT
>NW_012107474.1:2788875-2805486 GCF_000951045.1 Mandrillus leucophaeus | reverse complement strand
CACGAGGTCAGGAGATTGAGGCCATCCTGGCTAACACGGTGAAACCCCGTCTCTACTAAAAAATACAAAAAACTAGGCGGGCGAGGTGACAGGCGCCTGTAATCCCAGCTACTCGGGAGGCTGAGGCGGGAGAATGGTGTAAACCCAGGAGGCGGAGCTTGCAGTGAGCTGAGATCCGGCCACTGCACTCCAGCCCGGGTGACAGAGCGAGACTCCGTCTCAAAAAAAAACAAAAAAAACCCATCAGATCTCATGAGACTTATTCACTGTCATGAGAACAGCACAGAAAAGACTTACCCCCATGATTCAACTACCTCCCACCAGCTCCCTCCTGTAACACGAGGGAATTCAAGATGAGATTTGGGTGGGGACACAGCCAACCATATCATTGCACCCCTGCCCCCTCCCAAATATCACAATCACATTTCAAAACCAATCATGCCTTCCCAACAGTCCCCCAAAGTCTTAACTCATTTCAGCATTAACTCAAAAGTCTACGGTCCAAAGTCTCATCTGAGACTAGGCAAGCCCCTTCCACATATGAGCATCTAAAATCAAAAGCAGACTAGTTACTTCCTAAATACAGTGGGGGTACAGGCATTGGGTAAATACAGCCATTTCAAATCAGAGAAATTGGCCAAAACAAAGGGGCTACAGCCCCCATGCAAGTCTGAAATCCAGCAGGGCAGTCAAATCTTAAAGCTCCAAAATGATTTCCTTTGACTCCCTGTCTCACATCCAATCCAGGTCACGCTGATGCAAGAGATGGGTTCCCATGGTCCTGGGCATCTCTGCCCCTGTGGCTTTGCAGGGTACAGCCTCCCTCCCGGCTGTTCACGGGCTGACATTTAGTGTCTGCAGCTTTTCCAGGTGCATGGTGCAAGCTGTCAGTGGATCTACCGTTCTGGAGTCTGGAAGAGAGTGACCCTCTTCTCACAGCTCCGCTAGGCATTGCCCCAGTAGGGACTCAGTGTTGGGGCTCCAGTGCCACATTTCCCTTTCATACTGTCCTAGCAGAGGTTCTCCGTGAGAGCCCTGCCCTTGCAGCCAATGTCTGCCTGGACATCCAGGCATTTCTGTCCATTTTCTGAAATCTAGGCGGAGGTTGCCAAACCCTAATTCTTGATTTCTGTGCACTCACAGGCCCAATACTACATGGAAGCTGCCAAGGCTTGAGGCTTGCATCGTCTGAAGCCATGGCCCAAGCTCTACATTGGCCACTTTCAGCCACAGCCGGAGCGGCTGGGATGCAGGGTACCAAGTCCCTAGGCTGCACACAGTAGGAGGACCCTGGGTCTGGCCCACAAACCCAGTTTTTCCTTCTAGGCCTCTGGACCTGTGATGGGAGGGGCTGCCATGAGGACTTCTGACATGCCCTGGAGACATTTTCTCCATTGTCTTGGGGATTAACGTTAGGCTCCTAATTACTTATGCAAATTTCTGCAGCCAGCTTGAATTTCTCCTCAGAAAATGGGATTTTCTTTTCTTTTTCTTTTCTTTTTTTTTTGAAACGAGTCTCACTCTATTGCCCAGGCTGGAGTACAGTGGCACGATCTTGGCTTACTGCAACCTCTGCCTCCCAGGTTCAAACAATTCTCCTGCCTCAGCCTCCTGAGTAGCTGGGATTACAGGCGTACACCACCTCGCCTGGCTACTTTTGTATTTTTAGTAGAGTTGAGGTTTCTCCATGTTGGTCAGGCTGGTCTCAAACTCCTGACCTTGTGATCCTCCTGCCTCAGACTCCCAAAGTGATGGGATTTACAGGCGTGAGTCACCACTCCTAGCTGAGATTTTCTTTTGTATCACATTGTCAGCCTGCAAATTTTCCAAACTTTCATGCTCTGCTTCCTTGATAAAACCGAATGCTTTCAGCAGCACCCAAGTCACCTCTTGAATGCTTTGCTGCTTAGAAATTTCTTCCACCAGATACCCTAAATCATCTCTCAAGTTCAGAGTTCCACAAATCTCTAGGGCAGGGGCAAAATGCTGCCAGTCTCTTTGCTAAAACATAACAAGAGTCACCTTTGCTCCAGTTCCCAACAAGTTCCTTATCTCCATCTGAGATCTCCTCAGCCTGGACTTTACTGCTCTTATCATTATCAGCGTTTTTGTCAAAGCCATTCAACAAGTCTCTAGGAAGTTCCAAACTTTCCCACATTTTCCTGTCTTCTCCTGAGCCCTCCAAACTGTTCCACCCTCTGCCTGTTACCCAGTTCCAAAGTCACTTCTACATTTTTGGGTATCTTTTCAGCAACACCCCACTCCTGGTATCAATTTACAGTGTTAGTCCATTTTCATGTTGCTGATAAAGACATACCTAAGACTGGGCAATTTTCAAAAGAAAGAGATTTAATGGAGTTACAGTTCCACATGGCTGGGGAAGCCTCACAATCATGGCAGAAGGCAAGGAAGAGCAAATTATGTCTTACAGGGATGGCAGCAGGCAAAGAGAGGAGCACACGTACAGGGGAATTCCTCTTTTTAAAACCATCAGATCTCATGTGAGACTATCACGAGAACAACATGGGAAAGAACTGCCCCCATAATTCAGTTACCTCCCACTGGGTTCCTCCCACAACACGTGGGAATTCAAGATGAGATTTGGGTGGGGACACAGCTAAACCATATCACGCCTGTAATCCAGCATTTTGGGAGGCTGAGGCAGGAGAATTGCTTGAGCCCAGGAATTCAAGACCAGCCTGAGCAACATAGCGAGACTTCATCTCTACAAAAAATTAAAGTTAGCCAGCATGGTGGTGTGGGCCTGCAGTTACTGCTACTTGGGGGGCTGTGGTGGGAGCATCTCTTGAGTTCAGGAAGTCGGTGCCATAGTGAGCTATGATTGCACCACTGCAGTCCAGCCTAGGTGACAGAACAAGACCCTGTTTCTAAAAAAGGGAGAAAAAAAGAAAGCTTGGAGAATGAACTGGAAGAGGGCAAGACTAGAGGCTCATACAACCAGGTAGGGGCCTACTACCACCATCAAGGTGCGAGGTGATGGCGCTGAATTGGAGCCACTGCATTGGGGTGCAGGGGAGCAGATGGAAGTGAAATTGGAGAGAAAGCAGAGATTTGAAGGAGAGCCAGGTTATGGTCAAGGCAGAGACCTGTTAGGAGAGGCTCAGTGACAAGTTTGCAGATGTGTAGGGTCTCTGTAGAACAGGGGTCTTGGGGAAGAGTTTGTGAAGTGTTTTCCTCATATTTAATTGCACATATTCCATTTCATGGGTGGCTGTTACCCGTTATACCAGGCTTCTGTTGAAAGTGGTTTCCAACCTTTTCTGTTACCAGTGGCTTCCGTGCCTGGTACCTGTGTGGATAGGCTTGCCCTGGGCTGTGAGATTGCTCAGTCAGCCTTCTCCCTGCAGGCTCTCCTGCTCGTCGGAAGCACCCTCCGCCCTGCTCTTCCTTGGCACTCAGCTGCCCTTGCCGTGGCTAGCACTCCCACATCCTTGGTCCTCCTTCTCCATGTGGCTTTGGGGACACCACCTGGTTCTTTTGTTGTCCCATGGCAGCTCTTCATCCTGTGCTGTGTCCTCCTGTCTCCCTGAACTCCCTGACTGTCTTCTAGCACAGGCCATCCTCTCTCTTCCTGGATGGTCTCATAGATATTTAAACACATTAAATATCTAAAAATAAAGTTTTAGCCACCCACCCTGGCAAATTTATTTTTACTATTGTAGGGACAGGATCTTGCTATGTTGCCCAGGCTGGTCTTGAACTCCTGGACTCAAGCGGTCTTCCCACATCAGCCTCTCAAAGGGCTGGGATTACAAGCGTGAACCACTGTGTCCAGTTAGACATATCTTTTTGGAGGACACAGTTACCCACTACATGTACTAACTATACTTTGATGATGGCCAAATCTGTGTTTCTAGGCCAGACTCCCTTGCTCAGAGTTTTAATGTGGGTGTCTGAGAAGCATCTCAAACCTAAAATGTCCCAACATGCCCTCCCCTGCCAGGCCACAGAAGCTGCTGCCGTTGACTGTGGCCCCACTCTTGTACCCATTGACTGTGCCCCCTCCCTTTTACCCCATTGACTGTGCCTCCTGTGTGCTTTGACTGTACCCCTTTAATGGCTCCAGAATGTTGCTGCTGAGGGTGAGTCCCAGCTCATCCTCTGGCCATCTCGGTGGCTGAGGCCACATTGCTCAGGTTTCTTAGGTGGAAGTGGCATCACAGTAGTGCCTCCCCCGGGTGTTGTGAGGGCAGGTTGCACTAAGATGGCTCAATGTGCTCAGGAGGTGACCTGGCTGCTGCCACTGCTGCTGCTGTTAACACCAGACTCCTTGTTCCTTTTTCTTTCATTTGTTTGTTTTTTGAAACGGAGTCTCGCTCTGTCACCCATGCTGGAGTGCAGTGGCATGATCTTGGCTCACTGCAACCTCTGCCTCCCGGGTTCACGTGATTCTACTACCTCAGCCTCCCGAGTAGCTGAGACTGTAGGCGCATGCCACCATGCCCAGCTAATTTTTGTATTTTTAGCAGAGACAGAGTTTCACAGTGTTGACTAGGCTGGTCTCAAACTCTTGACCTTGTGATCCACCTGCCTCAGCCTCCCAAAGTGCTGGGATTACAGGCGTGAGCCGCCGCTTGGCTCCTTGTTCCTTTGAACTGTCTCGCTCAGGACAAGATGGTAGTCCTTCCGCATCCTGCAAGGCCTGGACAGGATTTCTTTCCATTTAACACTGTCTCCTAAAGTGCTGCTTTCCTTGGGGAACTTTGGTGTTCTTGCTAGTGCAGAACAAGTGGCACGACTGCCCTTGACCTCCACATGACCTTCTCAGGGCAGCCCAGACTCTGAATGTCTGTGACCCGCACCAGCAGTGGCGAGGCTGTGACGGCCGTGGTCCAGCCCGGCTGCTCTCCCCGACTCTGCAGTGCTTTTCCACACCCACACTGCAGGTGCTGGTCGCGTTCCTGCTCCAGCCTTCCAGCACAGAAGTGGCATTTTGCGGTTTTCTGTTAAGAAGCAAGTGCGCCACTACGTACCTGTCTTATGTGCGTGTGTTTACAAGCATGCACATCTCAGTCTACTCTTTTCCGCCCCGTCTTAGGCCTCTCTGTTAGCCGTTCCCTCTCCTTGAAACACCAGACTCCCTGATCTCAGCATGTCTCTCCAGTCTTGGTGTAACAGCATCTTCCCAGCGAGGCCTGCTCCAACCACACGGCCTGGGAAAGCAGCCCAGGCCCCTCTCACTTCACTCTGGGCCCATTCTTGACCCTGTGTGTTGTGTCTCCCCCTTGCCTGGTTTGTGTCGGGAAGGCAGAGGCCCTGCCTGTCCTGCTCACTGTCGTACCCCAGGCCCAGCACGCTGCTTGGCATGGGCAGGCATTGACTTGACATTAGCTGGGCAATGAGTGGCAGTGGCTGAAAATGTAATCGCAAGTCAGGGCCCAGCACAGGAAAATAAGAGATTGCTACTTAAGTGAAGGGTTTCTTAGTAGGATTTGGGTCATAACATACTATTAAGGATAATTTTTTTTCTCTCCATGTAAAAATATGTATTTTTAAAAATTGGATGTTATGGGCCGGGTGCGGTGGCTCATGCCTGTAATCCCAGCACTTCGGGAGGCCAAGGCAGGCAGATCACCTGAGGTCGGGAGTTCGAGACCAGCCTGACCAACATGGAGAAACCCCGTCTCTACTAAAAATACAAAATTAGCTGGGTGTGGTGGTGCATGCCTGTAATCCCAGCTACTAGGGAGGCTGAGGCAGGAGAATCGCTCGAACCCTGGGAGGCAGAGGTTGTAGTGAGCCGAGATCGCGCCATTGCACTCCAGCCTGGGCAATGAGAGTGAAACTCAGTCTCAAAAAAAAAAAAAAAAAACAAAAAATTGGATGTTACAGAATGAGGGAGACAAAAAAGTGCACTACGACTATTAACTGATGCTTTTCTGGTTTTGTTCTCCAGACACCATTTGCTTTTCACTCAAGATGATTTGATGTCTTATAAAACTCTGATGAACCATGATGGCTACACAGACATTAAGTATAGACAGCTATCAAGATGGGCAACAGGTGAGCTTGAACTTGATTCTGCATTCGAATTACAAATAACCTGGCACTCAAGCATGGACATTGCTTTGTATGCTTACAATTCAATTGCCATGAGGTTGCATGCTCAATGTAAGTGTATTATGTATTTATTGTACATTTGTGTTCAGAAAAATAAGCCATAGAATAATATCATTTCCTTAACGGATACCAAGATTGCCAGGAATCTTGACTTTCCGAAGTCATATGAAGTTTCTTGGGAATTTACCTTTTTAATGTCAGTGTTCATTAGCACTGTTACTTTGAGAGAAAACCCAGTTGATTTTCATGATGACAGATTCCCATGTTGACTGGTGGCTCTTCTGAGTGTCTCACTGGATCAGCTTTTGAATGGGAGTCTTGTGGCCTCATCTCCCCAGCTGTAGGCATGAGAGGGGCTGTCCCAGTAATGAATTTGCAGGGCCCCAGCACTCCATCTTTGTACCTTGCTCGTGCTTGGATGGTTGTGCCATACTTGGGCAGCTCTCCATTGCCCTCCCACCATGGATGAGACTTTGTTTTCCTGGAAGCTGTGGTGTTTTGTGCTTTTGAGTACCTGAGTGTTTTGTGTTCTGTGACCTGAATGAATTGAGGAGCAGGAGGATCGAGGCTTGGCGGAGGCCCTTGCCGTGTTTCTTGGCCTGCGATCTTGTTAAACACTGTGTTCTGAACCCACTGGCATTTGGCTCGTCATCCTACTGACTCTGGAGTGAGTGAAGGGATTTGGCCCTGCCCTTTACTTTCCTCCCCAGCAGGCAGGGGCAGTGCAGTGCCCCCTCCCCCCGGTCTCCTCCCCACCTCGAGTACTTCGGTGGCAAGGGTCAGGCTCCGGATGACTCACTGGAGTCATGCTGGTGAGGTCTGAGGAGGGGTTAGGAGCTGAGGCACTGGGTCCCCCTTTCCCTGGTGGTTGGTTTTTACCAACCAGTCCTTGTTTAGTTCCTGTTGCAGAGATTTTTGTTGTTGTTGCTGGTGGTGGTAGTGTTTTTTGTTTTTTGTTTTTTGTTTTTTTTTGCTTTGTATAGCAGTTAAAGGAGGGAAATTCTGTGATGTAGTCAGCCTGCTTCCTTAGCCTAGAAGTCCTTAGTCCTTAGGTATTTCCAATTGACTTTTTTTTTTTTTTCTAAAATGCAAATCTAATAATGTCCTGCCTGAGCTCTCCAGTGGCTCCCTGTGGATTCCTGTGGGTTTCATGCAAAGACTGAGCTGCCCTGTGGCCTGAATCACCTGGCCCCTCTGGACCCCAGGCCGCCCCCAGCATCTCTGCCTGGCACATCTTGGGCACCTCTCTGCCTGCCCTGGAGCACCAGTCCTCACTGTTCCCGTCACTCTTCTCCCTCCTGCCTGCCAGGTCTTTGCTCCGACCCCACCCCTGCCTCCTGTGCACCCAGGCACAGTGACCAGTCCCCCAGCGGGGGGCTGAGACAGGAGAATGGCTTAAACCTGGGAGGCGGAGCTTGCAGTGAGCTGAGATCACACCACTGCACTCCAGCCAGGGCGACAGAGCAAGACTCTGTCTCAAAATAAATAAATAAGTAAATAAATAAACAACAAAAAATAAGAAGCCTTAAATGATTCATTTCAGTATTTGAAAAAAGTGATTGTGAAAAGAGAGAAACCTAAATGTTCAACCTTGGAAAAATGGCAAAACAATTATGATATATCTATGCTGTAGATGTATTTCAATGTTTATTTAAAATAATGCTGATAAAACACTTCCCAGGCCCTGGGAAGCACTCAGGTATGAACGGGGCAGCGCTCCAGGTGTCATCTGCACCTGGCACAGCTGTCTGGGAGGGGGTGGCCGGTAGCAAGCACTGCTGTCCCAGGCTGTGTCGGAGGTGGTCACTGTGCTGGGATTACAGGCGTGAGCCACCACGCCCGGCCTTTTTAAGGCTTTTTATACATGCTGGCAGATTGCCTTACGGAAATACTGTGTCCACTTAGGCTTTATTGCTTTTATTTTTTTTAAGAGAAACAAAAACAGTTTTCCTAATATGTTGTGTACCATTTAAAGGCAGCAGAATAGAAGTCATCTTATTCCAAAAACAAGACGTTGGAGGGAAGAGAGCACAGGGCTGGAGGATGTGAGAGGCATCCTGTGGGGGTGGGCATTCATGGCTGGCCCCCAGGCTGTCTGGCCAGTGGGGATGGCCCCGCCCCCAGGAGATCTCCCCACCCCCGCTGCCCCAAGCTGCTTCCTCAAGGAACAGAAGCATGGCCAAATCCACCGAGGGAGAGATGGCCGGTCCTGGTCCTGAGGAAGCTGAGGTCAGGACAGTCTAATCTGCTCATGGATAACTAGAAGTTTACTGTCGCAACATTTTGTTTTTGTAAACTGATTTCTTTTTTAGTGATTTACATATTGTTTCCCTAAATGACAAAGACATCGCTTATTTAAAGCAGTTTAAATGGTAGTATCTTTTAAGGCTTTAAGTAAACACAGCTGGCCTTTTCCTTCTGAATGCAATGACATTTTTATGGCTATGTATTGCTGAGGTTTGAGGGTAGATATGGGAGAAGTTCAGCCCTGCCATAAATATATAGCGTATGGGGTTAGGTTGTGTCTGTGACATGGTAAGAAGACCTTGGACTATTTGTTTTTGCTTCTCTGACTGCAATATTACTACATATTAGGAGATATAGCAATAGACAGAGGAGGAAGATTGCATGTGCGCTGTTCTCTTCAGTAGGGCATCGCCAGTGTTATTTTAAAATCACGAGCATTTCACAGACATTGGTTATTTCAGTTCTTAAGCAGTTTGGAAATTTTACCTTTATCTGTTTTAAAGCCCGTTAAATTCAAAGCTGTTTTGTTGGTAGTATTCCTTACATATGATTGCAGTCATACCGCTGTCTGGCAATTCCCCACTCCAACTGCATTCCTGTTGCGGCATGGAATACCTAGTAGTGGTTTGTGTTTGCTAATAAGAATTGTTTTCCTCCTTTTACAGATGCAAGTAGTAACAGAGTTAAAGACAGAACAAGATCCAAACTGCTCTGAACCTGATGCAGAAGGAGTGAGCCCTCCCCCTGTGGAGTCTCAGACCCCAATGGATGTGGACAAGCAGGCCATTTATAGGTAGTGCCGGGGGTGCCAGCTGTGGGGGCACTCAGAGGAGTGAGGAGCGTCGACAAGTTTGTTAAAAGGAACACTAGAACTAGTAGCGAGGCAGAGTTGTGAGGTGCCATTATGATGTGATAACTGCTCGGCTGAAAATTGTCTCAGATTAAGATGTTATTTCTGGCCAGGCATGGTGGCTTATGCCTGTAATCCCAGCACTTTGGGAGGCTGAGGCCGGCGGATCACTTGAGGTTAAGAGTTCGAGACCAGCCTGGCCAACATGGTGAAACCCCGTCTCTACTAAAAATACAAAAATTAGGCAGACATGGTGACATATGTCTGTAATCTCAGCTACTTGGGAGGCTGAGGCAGGAGAATCGCTTGAACCGGGGAGGCGGAGGTTGCATTGAGCTGAGATTGTGCCATTGCACTCCAGCCTGGGCAACAAGAGTGAAACTCTGTCTCACACGTACACACACAAAGATGTTATTTCTAATACCTAAAAAAGTTTTAGAATATAAATCTATAAATTTATTGACATCACTCTGACACTAAGACCAAAGACAATACCAGGAAAATACAGGCCAGTATCCTTCACGAACTTAGATGTAAAAATCATCAATACAATATTAACAAGTCAATTCTAGCAATATGTGAAAAGAATAATACATAGCGACCAAGTCAAGTTTTTCCTGGGAACGCCAGACTGGTTTAGTATTTAAAAGTCGATCAGGCCGGGCGCGGTGGTTCACCCCTGTAATCCCAGCACTTCGGGAGGCCGAGGTGGGTGGATCACCTGAGGTCAGGAGTTCTAGACCAGACTGGCCAACATGGCGATACCCTGTCTTTACCAAAAAATATAAATATTAGCCGGGTGTGGTGGCGCATTCCTGTAGTCCCAGCTACTCTGGAGGCCGAGGTGGAAGAATCACTTGAACCTGGTAGGCTGAGGTTGCAGTCAGCTGAGATCGTGCCACTACACTCCAGTCTGGGTGACAGAGAGTGAGACCCTATCTCAAAAAAAAAAAAAAAAATTTTTTTTTAAAGTTCAGCATAGAATTACATATAAGTCAGCAGTTCTACTTCTATGCATATATATACCTAAGACAAATGAAAAAAGTCCACACAAAAACGTGTACATGAATCTTCATAGCAGCACTGCCTGTCATGGCCAAAAGCTGGAAACAGTGCCCGTGCCCATCAACTAATGAATGAACAGACATATTATGGCATCTCCATGCAATGCTATAATATTTAGCAGTAAAAGGAATGAAGTGGCAGGTGCAGTGGCTCATGCCTGTAATCCCAGGACTTTGGGAGGCCAAGTCGGGCAGATCACTTTAGGTCAGGAGTTCGAGACCAGCCTGGCCAAAAATGGCGAAATCTTGTCTGTACTAAAAATACAAAAATTAGGCCAGGTGCGGTGGCTCACGCCTGTAATCCCGGCACTTTGGGAGGCTGAGGTGGGCAGATCATCTGAGGTCAGGAGTTTGAGACCAGCCTGACCAACATGGAGAAACCCCATCTCTACTAAAAGTACAAAATTAGCCGAGTCCTGGTGGTGCGTGCCTGTAGTCCCAGCTACTCGGGAGGCTGTAGCAGGAGAATCACTTGAACCCAGGAGGCGGAAGTTGTGGTGAACTGAGATCACGCCATTGCACTCCAGCCTGGGCAACAAGAGCGAAACTCCGTCTCAAAAAATAAAACAAATTAGCCAGGCGTCATGGCAGGTGCCTGTAGTCCCAGCTACTTGAGGGGCTAAGTAGAAGAATCGCTTAAACCCGGGAGGCAGAGGTTGTAGTGACCCGAGATCCGGCCACTGCACTCCAGCTTGGGCCACAGAGCGAGACTCCATCTAAAAAAAAAAAAAAAAAGGACGGATACCTGTTACAACACTGGTGAGCCTTGGACACATTATGCTGAGGGAAACAAGCCAGACACCACGGTCACATGTTATAAGATCCCCATTCATACGAAATGTCTAGAAGAGGCAAATGTATAGAGATAGCAAGTAGGTTCTAGTCGGCTGGGGTTTGGGAAACAATGGAGAATGACTGCTATTAGATGCAGGGTTTCTTTGCAGGGATGATGGAAATGTTCTAAAGTTGACGGTGGCAATGACTGTGCAACTCTAAAAACCGTTGAATTGCATACTTTAAATGGATGAACTGTGTGGCATGTGAATTTTCAACCAGCAGAGGTGTTAGGTGAAATAGTGCAGGCGTACGTGCAAAGACATTCTCATGGAGATGTAGAACGTAAATGGATTATTTTTTTCTTTTCTCCTCAGGCATCCACTATTTCCATTATTAGCTTTGTTGTTTGAAAAATGTGAACAATCTACACAGGGCTCCGAAGGTACAACTTCTGCCAGTTTTGATGTAGACATCGAAAATTTTGTAAGGAAGCAAGAGAAGGAAGGGAAACCTTTCTTTTGTGAAGATCCAGAAACTGACAATTTGGTAAGTGAAATAAATTTTATTTTTCAAAATGTGAAATATGTTTATGAAATTTTAGGCTTCTAAGTAGAACTGTAGACTGCTTGTAGTTCTGCTAAAGGAGAGACTCATACAACTCTAAAAGAACTAATTTTTATGGTGTGTGTAATGTGGATATGCCCGTCTTCCAGCCTTCTCTAGGTATCTTTTATTTAGTTAGTTTTTATTTTTAATTTATTTTATTTGTGTAGACATATCTTACTGTGTTCCCCAGGATGGCCTCAAACTCCTGGCCTCAAGCAGTCCTCCCTCCTTGGCCTCCCAAGGCCAAACCTACCCTTTCCTTTAAAAATCAAATAAAGACTGGGTGCAGTGGCTCACGCCTGTAATCCCAGCACTTTGGGAGGCCGAGGCGGGCAGATCACGAAGTCAGGAGATCGAGACCATCCTGGCTAACACGGTGAAACCCTGACTCTACTAAAAATTCAAAAAATTAGCCAGGCGTGGTGGTGGGCACCTGTAGTCCCAGCTACTCAGGAGGCTGAGGCAGGAGAATGGCATGAACCTGGGAGGCGGAGCTTGCAGTGAGCCGAGATCGCGCCACTACACGCCACTACACTCCATCCTGGGCGACAGAGCGAGACTCCATCTCAAAAAAAAAAAAAATCAAATACAACAGGCCGGGTGGGGTGGCTCACACTTGTAATCCCAGCACTTTGGGAGGCCAAAATGGGTGGATCACAAGGTCAGGAGTTTGAGACCAGCTTGGCCAACATGGCAAATCCCCGTCCCTACTAAAAATACAAAATTAGCTGGGCGTGGTGGCAAACGCCTATAGTCCCAGTTACTCAGGAGGCAGAGGTTGCAGTGAGCCGAGATCGTACCACTGCACTCCAGCCTGGGTGACAGAGTGAGACTCTGTCTCAAAAAAAAAAAAATCAAATCAAATAATTTGAGTCACCATGCCAGATGGACACGGGGATTCGGTTCTCTCTGCACAGCGTTTGTAAAGGTCTGTGGGGCTGGGGTGTTCGGGCAACATGTCTGTGACCTGCGTCTGTCCTTGGTTTATCATGGACATGGACACAGACTTGAGCTGTATTCTCCAAGACAGCTCTGTCTTGAGGCTGACAGTGATTTGTGGGGCCTTCCTCCCAGGGCCAGGGCTCCAAGATCCAGCATTTTCTGTGCCCTCCGGAGGCAATGGAGAACTCCTTGGTTCCGTCATCACTGGATCGCTCTGAGCGAGCTGCGCCTGAGGCACCTGTGCAGCGCTGCCAGCTTGGTCTGGGCAGGCCACACTCTCTGGGTCTGCTCTCCTGCCAGAGCGTAACCACCGTGTTTGCTTCTCAGAGCTGGGTGCATAAAGATCCGGCATCAGGGAACCTTCACTGGATTCCCTTCGAGCCATCTTGGTCCCATATCAAAACCCTGGTTAGGGCCTTCAACAGAAAAGGTTTTTGGAAAACTAATTTTTCCTGAATAAATTGCAGAGGTCTTAGTTTTTAAGAAAATTCTGATTATATACTCAATGCTTACCACCAAATAGATTTTGTGGGTGAGTTATCTGACTTGGATCTGTCTGCTCCTCTCTGAGATGAGACTAACAGTGCACGCTCTTTGGGGGTGAGGATCCGATGCTCTCTCCACCCCTGAGTCTGTGGTCTGCATCCATCTTCCCATTGGCCCACACCTGGCTTGGCTCAGTGAGCAGAGCACAGGTGTCCTCTGCACCTCACCAGGCTGGCAGGGACCAAGGTTCTCCTGACCGGTGAGTGTTTAGCACAGGGCCTAGCAGAGCTTGGCACTCCATCATTTTTGTTAATTGATTCATTTATTCACTGCATAGATACCTGTGAATTACTACCACCAGATTTACTGGTGAAGGACATGGGCTTCGGAGTTGCTGATTCATAGGCACCGGGTACTTATGATAATGACTGCATTATTGTATTAGTTATCTATTGCTGTGGGACAAATTACCCCAGAACGTAGTTACTTAAGATAAAACTATACAACTTTGGCCAGGCTCGGCGGCTCACACCTGTAATCCCAGCACTTTGGGAGGCCGAGGCAGGTGGATCACCTGAGGTCAGGAGTTCATGAACAGCCTGACCAACATGGTGAAACCCCTTCTCTACTAAAAATACAAAAATTAGGCAGGCATGGTGGTGCATGCCTGTAATCCCAGCTACTCAGGAGGCTGAGGCAGGAGAATCACTTGAACCCAGGAGGTGGAGGTTGTAGTGAGCTGAGATCGCACCATTGCACTCCAGCCTCCAGCCTGGGCAACAAGAGTGGAACTCTGTCTCAAAACAAAAACAAAAACAAAAACAAAAAAATGATATAACTTTTAGAAAAATCACAAGAGAAAATCTTGAGGATCTAGGACTAGGCAAAGAGTTCTTAGACTTGACACCAAAATGGAACTTTATGAAAATGTCGCACCACCTAGGGTGAGTATGGATGTGTCCCTCTTTGTGGATGCAGAAACAGAAGTAGATGAGGGTGAGTCACTTGTCCTGCCTGCCACAGAGCGAGTCAGTGGAAGGGCTAGGCTTCGGGCTAGGCTTCGGCTCACAGCGCACACACCTAGCACTGGGATGCGCTGAGGTCACCACCGTGCGCCTTTGTCTTCCCTGCACACCAGATGCAGCCAGATATCAAAGCCCAGGGCAGTGGCACTGGAACAACTCATGAGTTTAGAGGATTTCTGATGTTATTCCACTTTGGTTATTGGCAGTAGAGATGGTTCCATCTAATAACTAAGAACTGGTATGTAGGATCATGATAACTTACAGTAATGCTACCTTTTTCTCTGAAAGTCTTCATTTTCTCTGCTCTAGATGGTAAAAGCAATCCAGGTTTTGCGCATTCATCTTCTTGAGCTGGAAAAGGTTAACGAACTCTGCAAAGATTTCTGCAGTCGATACATTGCTTGTCTAAAAACGAAAATGAACAGTGAAACTCTATTGAGTGGAGAGCCTGGAAGCCCGTACTCACCGGTGCAGTCCCAGGTACTTATGTTTGGGGGTCTTGCTTTCCCTCTCTGCCACTGTGAACATCTGCCTTGAGTCATGAGACCAGCAGCTCTTTCAGAATTCACTGGGTCATTTTAATGACTTTCTACAAGAAGGACCTTCTAGCTCTCTGACCCTAGCCTGGTTTGGGAATGAACTCCCTCAGGGTATGAAGTGAGTCCTCAATCTGCATACTGGGCCACCGGTGCCATGTTTATGGAAGGCACAATTCCATTTCATTTCTTTCTTTTATTTCTTCTTAAAATATTTTATTTTTTCTTTTAAAAAAATTGTGTAAAGTATACATAATATAAAATTTACCATCTTAGCTATTTTAAAATGTACAGTTCAATGGTGGTGTTTATTCACATTGTTGGGCAGCCATCAACACCATCCATCTCCAGAACTTTCTCATCTTCTCAAACTCAAACTCTGACCCGATTAAACACTCATTCCAGATTCCCCCTCCCCTAGCCCCTGGCACCCACCATTCTGCTGTCTGTCTCTGTGAATTCCACTACTCCGGGTCTCTCATGTGAAGTGGAATCATACAGTGTTTGTCCTTCTGGGTCCTTTGCTTGTTTCTTTGTGCAGAATGCCTGTAAGGTTCATCCATGAGGAAGCACTGCTGTGTTTTAGCCTTTCTGATGATCCGTAGTGATATTAATATTTCTTTGTGGTTTTAATTTTCATTTCCCTGATGACTAATGATGTTGAACATTATTATGCCCTCTGTGTATTTTCTTTGATAAAATGTCTGCTGCTTATGTCTTTTGCCCATTTTTTAATTGGATTTTTTTTTTTTTAACTTCTGAGTGTTTAGAGTTCTTTGCTTACTGTAGATACTGGTTCTCTGTTGGATATATGGTTTGCAAACATTTTCTCCAAGTCTATAGTAGCTAAGTATTTTTTTTTTCAACCTCTTAACAGGCCTTTTTCAGAGCCAACCTTTTTAATATTAATAAAGTTCAACTTATTAGGTTTTCCTTTTATGGATCTTTCTTTTGGTGTCAAGTCTAAGAACTCTTTGCCTAACCCTAGGTCCCAAAGATTTTGTCTTAAGTTTTTTTCTAGAAGTTTTTAGAGACAAGGTCTCTATGTTGCCCAGGCTGGTCCCAAACTCCTGGGCTCAAGTGTGAACCACCATGCCCGGCCTCAAAAGTTTTATAGTTTTACATTTTACATTTAAATCCATGATCCATTTTGAGTTGATTTTTGTATAGAATAAGTCTCAAAACTGTGTAGATTGTTTCCTCCCACCCTGTTATTCCGTTTCAAAATTGTTTTAGCTATTCTGGTTCCTTTGCCTGTCCACATAAATTTTAGAATGCTGTTGTCTAGAGCTACGAAAAAATCTTACTGAGATTTTGATAGGAATTGCATTATACCTGTATATCAATCTGGGAAGAATTGAGATCTTTACTGTGTTGAGTCTTCCAATCCACAGCTATGGCATGTCTCTCCATTTATTGACAGCTCTGATTTCTTTCATCAGTGTTTTGTAGTTTTTGACACATAAGTTGTGTACATGTGTTTTTAGAATTATACCCAAGCATTTCCTTTCCTGGCCTGTGCCATCTTGAATAAGAGTGGCAAGAGCAGACATTCTTGCCTTGTCACCGCCTTAGGGGACACCTTGCAGTCACTCACTGTTGATGATGTTGGTTGCAGGTTTTTTTCTAGATGCTCTTTACCAAGTTGAGGAAGTTCTCCTATATTGCTTTTTATCTGAGAGATTTTATTTTGTTCAATTTTGTTAAATGCTTTCTGGCATTGATTGATACGATTATGTGATTTTTCTTCTTTAGCCTGTTAATAATGAACATTACATGGATTGATTTTTTGAATATTGAACAAGCCTTCTATTCTTGGAACAAACTCTGCTTGGCCATGGCACATAATTCTTTTCATATATATTCTTGAATTCTCTTGGCTAATATTTTGTTCAGCATTTTTGTCTATATTTATAAGGAATATTGGTGTATAGTTTTATTTTTCATACAGTGTTTCGTTTTGGGATCAAGATACACAAACTTACATAAAATGGATT
>NW_012107474.1:2777827-2788650 GCF_000951045.1 Mandrillus leucophaeus | reverse complement strand
AGTAGCTGGGACTACAGGCGCCCACCACCATGCCCGGCTAATTTTTTTGTATTTTTTAGTAGAGACGGGGTTTCACTGTGTTGGCCAGGATGGTCTCGATCTCCTGACCTCATGATCTGCCCGTCTCAGCCTCCCAAAGTGCTGGGATTACAGGCTTGAGCCACCGCGCCCAGCCTCTTCATAGCCTTTTGGTGTTAGCAGGGTCTGTAGTGATCTCTCCTGGTTTTATTTCTGATATTGGTCTTTTGTGTCTCTCTCTTTTTTTTTTTTTTTTTTTGGTCTTTCTAGAGGTTTGTGTAATTTTCAAAGAACAGTATTTTGTTTTATTGATTTTTTTTTTTTTTGGTTGTTTTTCTGTTTTCAGTTTCATTGATTTCACTTTGATCTTTATTATTTCCTTTCTTCTGCTTTGGGTTTGTGATGTTCCTGTTTTTCTAAGATCTTAAGGTGGGAGCTGGGATGATTGATTTGACTAGCTGAACTTTTATTACAACCAAATTAATGTGGCAGGCTTGAAGCGTAGCCGCTAAGCTTACACGTTCCGCTCAGTGGTGGCCCACAGAGTCAACGCTTTGGGGTGGTGTGCCCTTATGCTATTTAACTGCTCACATGTCGGGGCATGTGAGTGTGCCGGGCCCGGCACCGTAGGCTCCTCTCCCCTGCCAGCTGCCCACCCAGGCTTCACAGTCAGTGGATAAAGTGGCCCATGTGGATCTAACCCCAGATGCCTAGAGTCCTCCATGGCGCATGGACGAACATTGGCATGGAGCTCGCTGTGGGCCGGGCACAGTTCCAAGCACTGTACAAGCAAGAGCACCGGGGAAAGCCATGATCACACTTGTGCTGGGGTCAAGAGTCAAGGTGGGTGCCAGAGGCTGACTCCTCAGCACAACTTGGAATACCTCAGCCCTGCTCACTTCCAGTGCCTCCCAGGCCCGTGCTATAATCTCTTGAATGTTCTTACCGGTCAGGGAGAGCTTGGTTCATGGAACACTCAAGAGTCCACCAAGCCAAGTCTATCAAAAAAGGTGTGTGATCAGAATGCAGGGTCTTCCTTGTCATCCTCCTGGGCTGTAAGGCACGTGGAATATGGCAGTGAGATGACGGTAATCTTTTGGGAGCCACAGTGCGGGCTGACGTTGCAGGCTGGCTTGTGTTTAATACACCGTTGTGCATCTCTTGCTTTCCGTGTGTGGTGCGTGCGTTCCGAAGCCACATCATCTGAGGGTGTTCTTTCCCTCAAGCTTCTCCTTCCCTTTTTAATAGTGTCATTATGCTACTTATTTTAAAGTTTTAAACATGGGTTTTCTGTTTTCTAGTAATTCTTTCAACGTGTGTGTTCTGACTTGCAGCAGATTCAAAGTGCCATTACAGGCACCATCAGCCCTCAAGGAATTGTGGTGCCGGCGTCTGCGCTGCAGCAGGGAAACGTAGCCATGGCGACCGTGGCAGGTACGATGACGGAAAAATGGACACGCTCTCCATGAGGTTTTGCAGAAAGTGGTCCTGTGTGTTAGATTGACAGTATAAATATAATTTTAAGTTAATGCCATTTTCTAATATAGCAATGTTAAAAGCTAGAGGTCTCTGAACGCCTCTTTCTTGTTAATACTCAATAACAAATATTTTATGTAGATTATGTTTATTTCTCTACCAAAAATATATTGGAAAGAAAAAAGGTTTTATATAGGAGTTGAAAATAACACCAAAAACCAGTTGTCATTTTCAAATAACATAGTTTTTTGTTGTGCTTTTAATAGCACCCTGAAAATCTTAAGTTTTATCATTAATTGATGATAATCAAATAAAAATGCAATCTTAGCGTTAGTATTACTTGTAGAACAAAAACTGTTACAGGAAGGGGACAGACTCCAGAGTTTCCTGGTGCGTAGAGAACATTGAAAACACAAAGCATCATGGAAATGGGACAGGCAGGGAGGGAGGGGTAGAAATTTACACCAAAGACCTCACATAATAGCACAAAGGGAAACCTCAGTGGGAAAAAGAAAGCACCATTTATCCAAAAATATAACTAGAATAAAATAGTTATTATTTAGTACCCTTGCCCAAATCCTTAACATGTGCTAATTTTAGGAAAAAGTAGAAAACAGAGGCTTGCAGAAGGAAGGGAGCCCTCACGCCCCAGGTCGGTTGGTGGTGTGTGAGGCGGACTGTGTGGGCTGCCGGGCACCTAGTGCTCACCCACCTGCCCACCCACTGCTGCAGGTGCCCGAGTAGCCTACCCAGGGAGTTTGTGATACTTTATAGTGACAAGTCAACTGGCAAAGGATTGTTGATCATTTGAAATGATTAAAAAGCTCATCAAACTAGGGATTTTATTCCTTTTGTAAGTATATCAAGAAGAGGGCTGGTCACAGTGCCTCACGTCTGTAATCCTAGCACTTTGGGAGGCCAAGGCGAGAGGATGAGTTGAGACCAGGGGTTAGAGACCATCCTGGGCAACAAAGCAAGATCCCTGTCTCTACAGAAACAGAAAAAAGAAGAATGGCTTAAATCATTGAGACTTAAAAGCAGCCTCATATTTTTTATTCTCCCTTTCGAGGTGGCACAGTGTATCAGCCTGTCACGGTCGTCACTCCCCAAGGCCAAGTGGTCACACAGACATTGTCGCCCGGGACAATTAGGATCCAGAACTCCCAGGTGCGTGCGCCATTTTATGGAAGGCTTTGGGGGCGAGTGCTGCCCACAAAGGGAGGGGCACAGGTAGAACAAGCATGAGCTCTTCCCTCTGCCTGAAGAGCCTTTCTCTTGTGTAGCAATTTCTGGTTTCTCTGAATGTCAGTGTTTTGTTTCTTTGTACTCTTATCTCTCTCATTGTAGAGAATTTGCAAAGTTCAGAAAATTCTGAAGGAACAGGAAAAAAGTCACTCATAACCACCCCCGCCAGCCCCCGCCCCCCCGCACAGTTATCCAGTGCTAGCGTTGGATCATGTGTGCATCCACCAGGGGCAGAGGTCTTGTAGGCACACACTCCCTCGCGGTCCCCACAGAGGGCACAGCAGAACTGCCAGGCAAACTTTTCAGACCAGAGAGCCTGGCCCACACCTCCATCATGACAGTGTTGTTGGGCCCGGGCTTTCAGGCCTCTCTGTCACCCAGGCTGGAGCGCAGTGACGCAATCTCTGTGGCTTCCGAACCTTGCCAGTCTTTGGTGTGTGTTATCAGTTCTTACTTTAAGAACATTGATTCTGGACCGGGCACGGTGACGCCTGAATTCCCAGTAAAGGCCAAGGCGGGCAGGTCACGAGGTCAGGAGTTTGAGATTAGCCTGGCCAATATGGTGAAAGCCCATCCCTAAAAATACAAAAATTAGCTGGGCGCAGTGGTGCATGCCTGTAATCCCAGCTACTTGGGAGGCTGAGGCAGGAGAATTGCTTGAACCCAGGAAGCAGAGGTTGCAGTGAGCCGATATCGTGCTACTGCACTCCTGCCTGGGCGACAGAGTGAGACTCCATCTCAAAAAAAAAACAAAACAAACAAACAAAAAAAACACATTGATTCTGGCCGGGTACGGTGGCCCACGCCTCTAATCCCAGCACTTTGGGAGGCCAAGATGGTTAGATCTCTTGAGGTTAGGAGTTTGAGACTAGCTTGTCCAACGTAGTGAAACCCCGTCTCTACTAAAAATGCAAAAATTAGCTGGACGTCGGGTGCATGTCTATAATCCCAGCTACTCGGGAGGCTGAGGCAGGAGAATCACTTGATCTGGGAGGCGGAGGTTGCAGTGAGCCAAAATCATGCCACTGCACTTCAGCCTGGGCAACAAGAGAAAAACTCCATCTCAAATAAAATAAAATAAAATAAACAAAAAACTCACATTTTTTTTGAGACTTTGCAAACCTAAAAATGAGTTTATTTTGATCTCATATTTGATATGCTCTGTTTACTTGTAGAATTCCGGGTTGAAAATCCTTTCTACCCCACATTGAGAAAGCATTACTTTTGTGTTTTGTTTTTCTGAGATGAAGTCTCACTCTGTCGCCCAAGCTGGGGTGTAGTGGTGTGATCTCGGCTCACTGCAACCTCCACCTCCCAAATTCAAGTGATTCTCCTGCCTCAGCCTCCTGAGTAGCTGGGATTACATGTGTGTGTCACTATGCCCAGCTAATTTTTGTATTTTTAGTAGAAATGGGTTTCACCATGTTGGCCAGTCTGGTCTCGAAATCCCGGGCTCAAGCAATCTGCCTGCCTCGGCCTCCCAAAGTGCTGGGATTACAGGCGTGAGCTGCCGCACCCGGCTCTCAAGAAGGTTGGTGTTCTTTTTTCCAATCTTTTGTGTTTTTCTCATCTTTTAGAGGCTTCTCTTTTTTTGCAGGTGCTCTGATTTTTTTTTTTTTTTAAATGTGGGTATCTCTCTGTTCTTTTTTCCTTTTTTTTTTTTTTTCCCCAAGAGACAAGGTCTTGCTCTGTTACCCAAGCTGGAGTACAGTGGCACAAACACAGCTCCCTGCAGCCTTGACCTCCCAGGCTCAAGCAATCCTCCCGCCTCCGCCTCCTGAGTAGCTGGGACTACAGGCATGTGCCACCTTGCCCAGTTAATTTTTAAATATTTTTGTAAAGACAAGGTCTCCCTATGTTGCCCAGGCTGGTCTTGAACTCCTGGGCTCAAATAGTCCTCCTGCCTTGGCCTCCCAAAGTGCCAGGATTACAGGTGTGAGCCACCGTGCCCGGACTGAAGTTAGATTTATATGTGAGTTCTTAAATAGGCTGACCTATCCATGCTGCGGGCCCTACGGAGTGATTTTGCTTCCTTCCTTCCCTGGTCTGTGCAGTGCGCAGTGGCAGCGTCATCTCAGCAGGCACCTGGGGAGGGATATGACATGTGAGGGAGGCCGTGCCAGGGCCTGGAGCACGGCTTGTAACGAGCAGATCTTCTCTCGTGTTTTGTGAGAAAGAATTTAACAAAGAAATGCCATTCACATCTTTTTCTTTTAAAATCGAGTTGGCAGAGTAGCCTGCTCTTTCCTGGGTGACAGGAGGGAAGGTCCGTATCTCCAGTGCCTGCAGAGGCATTTGAAACAAGGAGTCAGCCTGTGCTCTCCTGTTCTGCGGCCCCTCTTTCTGCCTTTGTGCTGTTTCTGTTTCTTTCCCCTCTGCTCCCCTGGCGTATCCTACTCTTGAGAGTTGGATTTTCTGGTGTCCCTGTTCATTCTCATTGGTTCTTGACATCCCTTTTTGGCTAGGAAGTCACATGTTCTCACTGACCTCACTGCAGGAGACACAGGTGGGAACAGGTGGTGGGTGAGAGGAGCACGGCATTCCTGCCTGCAGAGGATAGGCTCTGAGCCTCCCTGCCTGAGAGGCCTCTGCAGAGCCAAGTCACTAGTGCAAAGACTTATCACGTGCCAGCCTGGGC
The DNA here is from genome assembly GCF_000951045.1 of Mandrillus leucophaeus. Taxonomy (NCBI): domain Eukaryota; kingdom Metazoa; phylum Chordata; class Mammalia; order Primates; family Cercopithecidae; genus Mandrillus; species Mandrillus leucophaeus. Next base: position 2,783,273 of record NW_012107474.1, on the reverse strand, counting down.
AACAGGGCGAGACCCTGCCTCTACAAAAAGTAGACGAAATTAGATGGGTGTGGTGACATGTGAGTCTGGTCCCAGCTACCCAGGAGGCTGAGCTGGAAGAATCGCTTGAGCCCAGGAGTTCAAGGCTGCAGTGAGCCGTGATTGCACCACTGCACTCCAGCCTGAGCGACAGAGCAAGATCCTGTCTCAAAAAAAAAAAGAAAAGCCCAGTAATGTGGAGGGAACCACGTCCTGAAACATCAGTCCACACAGGGTTCCTGTGCATGGGCCTTGACTACTAGTCCTTTCCCTGTCCAATCCTTGGCTGTTTTCTCCACCTGCAGTTGTAAGTACTTCGATATGTGAGAATTTCCTATGCTTTCTAATGTTATTTTTCAACTGTTTAAAAGCTTCAGTTACAGTTAAATCAAGATCTCAGCATCTTGCATCAAGATGATGGTTCATCTAAGAACAAGAGGGGCGTCCTGCCGAAGCACGCCACAAACGTGATGCGGTCCTGGCTCTTCCAGCACATCGGGGTAAGGACGGCTGGGCCGGCCCTTGCCTTGCAGCTCTCTGCGACACTTGCTCTCTGGCTTATGTGTCATGGAAAAGGGTTACTTCTCTGGGCTCAGAAAGTCAAAGGCCTGACTTTCAGGACTTCGTGGCATGTCCATAATAGGGGGAGCGTGGGGCACTGCTGCAGGAAACTTGAAGGGCAGTGAGGGCCGTCGTGAAGGAGCACCCGGGCGCGTGTGAGCTGTGCACGTGTGTGCGAGACAGGCCACCACGAAGGGCGATGGGATCAGGTGAGCCAGAAAAGTGGGCAGAGAAGGGGTGTTCTGGGGCCGCACAGGGGAAGTTGCTGTGTTTCTGTGTGTTGGGTTGACAAGGAAGCCGAGACCGGTTAGAGACATCTCAGTGCCGGGTGCACCTACGGGCGGGCCACTGGGTGGGTACCTTTTGCTGGAAGCGAGTCTGTCCCACGGGGAGCGTCAGTTTACCCAGCACATGTGCACCCGGCTTCCTCCGCCGGGGCATGGCCGCGGGTTCTCCCCGTCCCCAGGACATCTTAGGAAGTGCGGTGGTGGGCCTGCTTGCTGAGTTGCTTGGGGGGACCTGCTCCGCAGGCTGTGTGTCACCATTGCTGCCAGCCTGCTGATCCAGGGCAGAAGAGAGCAGGCGGGGCTCTCCTGGGGCAAGCACAGGGAGGCCGAGGCAGGAAGGCAGACGCCAGTTTGGCTTGGCCCTAAGTGTTCGCCCTTCTCTCCCGCTGTCACCGCTGATTGGTGTGGGACTGTGGCCATATCCGCCCGTCTTCTCAGCCTCCTCCTCCTCGGCCTTCTGTGCGGCATCTGCCCTTCCCTCCTGCTGTCTCCTCTCCAGGGCACCTCCACTGGGGCTGAGGCCTGTTTCTCCTCAGCACTCTGTCCTTACCCTCCCCTGACCATGGGACCCTGAGCCATGGTCATCTCGCCATCTCGTGGCCCACTTTTCTCTGGCTGCCTCGGGCTCCTCGGTTGAGGAAGGGGTCCATGGGAGTGACTGGCCCGAGGGCTTGAAACTGACAGGTGGTGTTACTGGGTGGTCCCGGGAGGGGAAGGGCCCTCCCCTGGGCGGAAGGCCTGGCAGGAGCCTTGGCTGTGCCTCTTCCGCTTGCTTGCCCTGGCCTCTTGGTCTCCACCGAGCTGCTTCCACGGACGTAAGGTAGCGAGCAGCACATGTCAGGAGAAAGAAGTGCCACCTGTGAGCAGCCGGGCCGCTCTGAGAAACTGGCCCAAAGAGATCAGTCACAAGGAAATGGAGAGATTTGTGTAAGAATGTTAGTGTTGTTCAGTATAATAATGGAAAGCGGGTCGGCATGTAGATGAGGACGTACCGGTTTGATGGAGTATCACACGGATAGTTAACATAAGGAATGAGGGCTCTAAGCAGTTGGGAGGTTTAGTGAAGGATAGGAAGTCACAAGGCAGCATGTCGCTATATTTACACACATCGTGATTATTACAGCCAATCAGTATATGTATAATGTACTCATAGAACAACACCAAGTGGTGGGATTGGGTGAGTACTCTCCTTTCAGCTTTCCTTGAATGTTTTAATAATTTCTGAAACAATAAACCCGCTCATCATGTCCAGTGAAGATACTGCTTTTCTTCCCGTGAGGCGTCCTCAGCCCCTCCTTGCCCTCGTTTCTTGGCAGCGCCGTCCCCCTGTGCTTCCCGCACACTCTGGGGCAGCATCTCTGGCCGTTTGGTGTTTTCTGCTTGTGTGCTGGTGTTTCCTGCTCTGTTTCGATTTTATGAGCTTTTTAAAGGGGGAGAACAGTATTTCTGTTTCCATGACTTTGAGCTCAGAGCCACACGCTCATTGATGGAATCAAGTTGAGTCACACTGCCAGTTAGTTTGAGGAAACAAGCGCATCACTGCTGAGGCACATCCGAGGCTGCTCCATCCGCCTGCGATAAGCAGGGGTGTCTCCACGCCACTCTCAACGTCCCTTTCACATCAAAGCCGAGTAAACTCCCTCTGCTGACTCAGTTGGTGCCGTTCATTCTCCTGCGTCCCTGTTGATCCAAAATCAGGGACTTTAGTGCATTCAGGTTTTAGAGTAAATGTCGCGTTGGTTTCCACATATAGACAGTCATCAATCTTGGAGAAATTATTTAGCATAGCTAGAAATCATTTATGGTTGGTACTTCTGTGAGTTTTGTTATTTAGTTCTGGTTGGATTTTTTTTTTTTTTTTTTTTTTTCCTGCACTCCCAGGCTGGAGTGCTGTGGGGCGATCTCGGCTCACTGCAACCTCTGTTTCCTGGGTTCAAGCAATTCTCCTGCCTCAGCCTCCCAAGTAGCTGGGACTACAGGTGCGTACCACCAGGCCCGGCTAATTTTTTGTATTTTTAGTAGAGACGCAGTTTCACCATGTTAGCCAGGATGGTCTTGATCTCCTGACTTCGTGATCCACCCACCTTGGCCTTCCAAAATACTGGGATTACAGGCATGAGCCACTGCACCCGGCCAGATTTTTTTTTTTTTAGATGGAGTTTTGCTCTTGTTGCCCAGGCTGGAGTGCAGTGGGGTGATCTCAGCTCACTACAGCCTCCGCCTCCCAGGTTCAAGCAATTCTCCTGCCTTAGCCTCCCAAGTAGCTGGGCATACAGGCACCCGCCTCCACACCCAGCTCATTTTTTGTATTTTTAGTAGAGATGGGGTTTCACCATATTGGCCAGGCTGGTCTCAAACTCCTGACCTCAAGTGATCCACCTGTCTTGGCCTCCCAAAGTGCTGAGATTACAGCGTGAGGCACCCTGCCCAGCCCTCTGGTTGGATTTTTTGTATGTGAAATGTTTCAATCATACATAAAAGAATAGCATAGCGGGCACTCCTGGTGCCAGCCCTGGGTTCAGTTCCTTACAGCACAGGTGAATCCAGCAGAGATCTCATCCCAGGAAAGCCGTCGATGGCATCAGCTCATCCCAGTGTCAGTTGATTCTTGTGGTACCCATGATGGCAACGTGTCCCCCAGCCTGCCTGGCCATTTCCTACTCCACCCGTTTCACCAGCTGTGGGATGGGGGCAGTTTGTAAACACTTCATGCCTCAGTCTCCTTTTCTGTAAAATAAAGACAGTGACAGTGACCATCTCAGCAGGTGCTTCTGAGGAATCAGTGAATTATTATAGAATGGACAAGGTAATTGAAATGTGCTGTGTGTTGCTTGTGGCAGAGGCTCCTGGGCCAGAATCCATCCATCCATCCATCCTGTTTACATGGATGTAGTTTATTGTTCGTAAGTTAAAGTTCAATAAAGTTGATACAAAGTCTGTAGATTGTATCAAGCCTGATGTAGACTCACCGCTGGACGGCATAGCTGATCCTGGTGATGTCACTGCTGTTATCGTCACCTCTGAACCGTTAGACATGGGGGTGGCCAAGCGCTGAACCTAGACATGGGGGCGGCCCACCTTGACCTGTGCACTAACCAGCCACTGAGGCACTAGGACGTTCCTGGTACTAGGAGAAACACTTTGTTCTGTGAGACTCCAGTTAGGTTTTGGCTAGAAGCACTGTTGATGTTACCATTATTTTCTGATGATTATGTAATGCTCACATTTTGCCTAGATCATCTTGATTTCCTTTGTAAACTCGAAGGCCGTGGTAACCCTCCTTTTTATTTTCAGCATCCCTACCCAACAGAGGATGAGAAAAAACAGATTGCTGCTCAGACAAATTTGACACTACTCCAAGTCAACAACTGGTAAGGTGCCCTGCTTCCCGAAATCATGCCTGTCAGCACGGTAGAGCACTTGGAAATGCTGGCACCAATATATAGTGAAATCTTGCTGAAAATAGGAGATCCCTTGTTTTCTTTTTTCCCAACTGAGACAGGTCTTGCTGTGTTGCCCAGGCTGTTCTCAAACTCCTGGCCTCAAGTGATCCTCCCACCCTAGCCTCTCAAAGTCCTGGGATCATGGGTGTGAGTCACTGCGCCTGACTAAAAATATGAGTTCTTTGAATGGGCAGTGGGAGCAGGAGACTTAGGAATAAACCAGATTCAACCTAAGTTTTCATATCAATACCTCATTATGGACTGCATCCTGCCTGCCTCTTTAGAGCTGTTTTTCGGTCAGGCGCGGTAGCTCACACCTGTAATCCCAGCACTTTGGGAGGCCGAGGCAGGTAGATCACAAGGTCAGGAGATCGAGACCATCCTGGCTAACACAGTGAAACCCCATCTCTACTAAAAATACAAAAAATTAGCTGGGCGTGGTGATGGGCGCCTGTAGTCCCAGCTACTTGGGAGGCCGAGGCAGGAGAACAGCGTGAACCCAGGAGGTAGACCTTACAGTGAGCTGAGATGGTGCTGCTGCACTCCAGCCTGGGCAACAGAGCGAGACTCCGTCTTAAAAAAAGAAAAAAAAATAACTATTTCTCTAGGGTGCTGCTGTCCCCTAAGCCCCACACTCATACAAAACGGTGATGTGAGGCCGGGTGCGGTGGCTCACGCCTGTAATCCCAGCTCTCGGGGAGGCAGAGGTGGGAGATAGCTTAAGACCAGGAGTTCGAGACCTGCCTGAGCAATATAGCGAGACCTCATTCTCCACAAAAAGGAAGAAGAAGAAAAAAAGGTATAACAGAACTGTGATGTGTTGTTAGTGGATGCACCTTGGGATGGTGGGAGGCCAAAAGTGAGAGGTCCTGCCCCATGGGGGGACCCTCTGCTGCTTTTTCTTGTGGAGGTCCTGCTCCATGGCAGAGGCTGGGAGCCATTCCTAGGAGAGAAACGCCCAGGAGGACATTTCATAAAACGTCCCCTTCTAGTCCTGCTGTCAGACGTCGCTGTGGACACTTAGACTGTGGCCACAAGCCCGTGTTCCTAAGTGGCACTGAAGTGGGGGGTGGTCTTCCATTTTGGTTATTAGTCACTTGTCTCATTTTTTAAATTTACTTATTGTTCAGATGTAGG
>NW_012107474.1:2773625-2777777 GCF_000951045.1 Mandrillus leucophaeus | reverse complement strand
ACTAAAAATACAAAAAATTAGCTGGGCGTGGTGATGGGCGCCTGTAGTCCCAGCTACTTGGGAGGCCGAGGCAGGAGAACAGCGTGAACCCAGGAGGTAGACCTTACAGTGAGCTGAGATGGTGCTGCTGCACTCCAGCCTGGGCAACAGAGCGAGACTCCGTCTTAAAAAAAGAAAAAAAAATAACTATTTCTCTAGGGTGCTGCTGTCCCCTAAGCCCCACACTCATACAAAACGGTGATGTGAGGCCGGGTGCGGTGGCTCACGCCTGTAATCCCAGCTCTCGGGGAGGCAGAGGTGGGAGATAGCTTAAGACCAGGAGTTCGAGACCTGCCTGAGCAATATAGCGAGACCTCATTCTCCACAAAAAGGAAGAAGAAGAAAAAAAGGTATAACAGAACTGTGATGTGTTGTTAGTGGATGCACCTTGGGATGGTGGGAGGCCAAAAGTGAGAGGTCCTGCCCCATGGGGGGACCCTCTGCTGCTTTTTCTTGTGGAGGTCCTGCTCCATGGCAGAGGCTGGGAGCCATTCCTAGGAGAGAAACGCCCAGGAGGACATTTCATAAAACGTCCCCTTCTAGTCCTGCTGTCAGACGTCGCTGTGGACACTTAGACTGTGGCCACAAGCCCGTGTTCCTAAGTGGCACTGAAGTGGGGGGTGGTCTTCCATTTTGGTTATTAGTCACTTGTCTCATTTTTTAAATTTACTTATTGTTCAGATGTAGGGAAGCAATTTCAGCTTAATAAAACTGGCATGCATAAAAGAAGAAAGCACAAATTCTTCCAGTTGTAAACATTATTATCTTTGTCTTAACTGTGCTAAAATGTGAGCTTGTCGAAGTTCCAGCAGGAAAGTCTTCGTCTTTGTGCAATCGTGTGTGCAGGAGGCGCGCCTCGGGGTTGCGTAAGCACTTCCGCGATCCTGCACTCTTGCCATTCTTTTAGATTTGTGTAGTCACAACAGACTGTACTATTTGCGTTATTTCCTGTTAAATCTTTTAAATAGAATATTAACAAAACTTTAAAGATTCGGAGTATGTTGTTGCTGCGATGGTTGTTACCTACTGCTCGTGTTCTTGGTGGTTTTCCTGGAGTCTATGTGGAAACCACATGCTTTGGCTGGGGCACACCCGTGGTGGGTGGGCTGAAGGGGGAGGGATGCTTCTCTGGATGTGCTGGTGCCCGGTCACTGCTCAGCACCCTCCCGCTTTCCTTCGTTCATGATTTCTGGTGTTCCCTGACTTGCCACTATGTTGCATTAACAAATTGTCTTATCTAGGTTTAGTATCAACTTTTGATTTTTAGTATTATTAACAGTTTAATAATGTAACTTTTAAAAATTCTAAATTTCTGAACTGTTTAATATTTGTAGCTATTTTTACTTTTTCTGACTTTCTTTTCTTTTATATTTACAAACATTACATCTTGGAGTGAGATGTACACACCCATCATTAGCTCATGCCTCTGCTAGTAGCAGCTTTGAATAAGAAGGATTTAAAAACACATTACAGGCCGGGCACGGTGGCTCATGCCTGTAATCCCAGCACTTTGGGAGGCCGAGGGCGGATCATGAGGTCAGGAGATCGAGACCATACTGGCTAACACAGTGAAACCCCATCTCTATTAAAAATACAAAAAATTAGCCGGGCGTGGTGGTGGGCGCCTGTAGTCCCAGCTACTTGGGAGGCTGAAGCAGGAAAATGGCATGAACCCGGGAGGTGGAGCTTGCAGTGAGCCGAGATCGCGCCACTGCACTCCAACCTAGGCGACAGAGCGAGACTCCATCTCAAAAATAAATAAATAAATAAAAATAAATAAAAACACATTACAGGCCAGGCACAGTGGCTCACACCTATAATCCCAGCACTTTGGGAGGCCGAGGCAGGCACATCATGAGGTAAGGAATTCGAGACCAGCCTGACCAACATGGTGAAACCCTGTCTCTACTAAAAATAGAAAAATCAGCTGGGTGTGGTGGCATGCACCTGTAATCCCAGCTACTCAGGAGGCTGAGGTAGAAGAATGGCTTGAACCTGGGAGGCAGAGGTTGCAGTGAGCCAAGATCGCACCATTGCACTCCAGCCTGGGCGACAGGGTGAGACTCCATCTCAAAAAAAAAAAAAAAAAAAAAAAAAACCAACACATTCCAATAGCAGTGGGACCTTCCCTCCCAGGTCTTGTTGGGGTTGTGGGTAGCCATGGAGCTTGTGCTGCAGGGATCACCAGGTTCCTCTAAATGAAGCATGGTGGGATCCGATCTGCTTCATTATTATTAAGACCATGTCCTAATCTGATTGTAGATATTTTAAAAACCGTAGACTTTTAAAATTAGGCAACATTAGAGCTGATCCAGTTCTAGTTCTGTTGTTTTGCAGAGGGGGGCACTAAAAAAAGAGAGAAGTTGTCACAGTGACACACCAGAGTAGAATCTGAGTCTAAAAGTAATGCTTTTATTTCCCTGGTACCATGAATGTGGCTACTCAGCTATCCAGACAGAGAAGTCTGGCTTTTACTAGACGAGCAATGTGTGACTCTAATAGGAGGTCAACTACTTTATCACTCGTGTTACTGAACAAAGAAGACAGAAATGAGGCCTTAAGCATGGTTGGTATTGCCGCTTCTGCATTAGGTTGGGGTAATGCGTGAATCTGGACGGGTTCTGGTTTCACAGGTACTTTCATGGGACGGATGTTGTTCTTCTTTCCGTTTCTTTCCATTGCAGCTTCTTTTGTAGCAAAGTGGCCCAGTCGGTGGCATAGGGTGGCAGGTGCAGCAGAACGCATGTCTGGGTCGCTATCTTTGTCCTCCAGTCACTGCAGGAGGAAGAGCCGGCCTGGGAATTTGCGTCTCCTTGCACTTGCTCAGATTTAAAGGCAACAGCTCAGAGCATAAGAATGGGAACTGAAGACAGCAGCCCTTAATCTTAATGTATTTTGAGATTGCTGTCATACTCATTTGATATGAAACAATGTCTACCCTGCCTTGCCAACCTGTGACTGTTGGGCCGGATGCGGTGGCTCACGCCTGTAATTCCAGCACTTTGGGAGACCAAGGTGGTCAGATCACAAGGTCAAGAGATCGAGACCATCCTGGCCAACATGGTGAAACCCCCTGTCTACTAAAAGTACAAAAATTAGCTGGGCGTGGTGGCGGGCGCCTGTAGTCCCAGCTACTCGGGAGGCTGAGGCAGGAGAATCACTTGAACCCGGGAGGCAGAGGTTGCAGTGAGCTGAGATCGTGCCACTGTACTCCAGCCTGTGCAACAGGGAGAGACTCCATCTCAAAAAAACAAAAACAGTGTCCAGCCTGCCTTGCCAACCTGTGATTGTTGCTGGTCTTGTTCTCTGTGGGGTCTTATCACAGGTGTGAGTTCCTAGTTTGACAGAGCCGCTAACATCTGTTGGGGATTTCATCACTGCTGGTGCATATGTGCCATGCTAGCCACATGTCTAGGGCTACTGGATGACTTACGCCTTCAATCATCTAAGAAACAGCTCATCATTGGGAATAGTTTTTGAAAAGATGCAGCTCTTGCCTTAGATCGTGTTTTGTGGTGAAACAAAAGGAGGTGGCAGTCCCATTCCCTGATGGCTCAGACATGTTGCCACCCAGAGGCTCTGCCACGTTGGTCATCTGGTGACGTCCAGACGAGTGCAGACTGCCCGATCGCCTCAGGCATGATGACACTACAGAAAGTCTTGCTGCTTTAACATTTTTCTTCCTTAGGGAAAATAGTGTCAGATTCACAAATTCAACAGTATCATTTATGTTGCTATGAGTATCTAGTTCACAAACACGCACTAAAGGAGTTAAGGCAAAAAAAAAAAAAAAAAAAAAGTGCCATAGACGAGTTGGTCCTTATTTACATGATTTTTAAAACAACAGGCTCTGTGTTTCTGGGCATTTAGATAATTTGGAATAGTGTTGAGTCTTCTTAAGTAGTTCTTATAGTGGAGAACATGAGTTATTCTTTGTAGGGTGGTTCATAGAGCAGCGTGTTTGTTGGGATTTGTTAATCCTGTATAGGGTCTTTATGAAGTCTGTTTTCATGGAAGCTTCTCTTTGTCAACCCCAGGTTCATCAATGCCAGAAGACGAATTCTTCAGCCAATGTTGGATTCAAGTTGTTCAGAGACCCCCAAAACAAAGAAA